>NW_027140380.1:311753-623506 GCF_036365525.1 Heterodontus francisci | reverse complement strand
GCACACACTTACACCAAATAACAAAGATAGATACTGATACCCAGTAACACAGACACACACTTACACCAGGTCACAAAGATACACACTGACATCCAGTAACAAAGACAGACACTGATACCCAGTAACACATACACACACTTCCAACAAGTTACAAAGACAGAGACTGCACCCAGTAACACAGACACACACTGACACCAAGTCACATAGACACACACTGACACCACTTAACAAAGACATACACTGATACCCAGTAACACAGACACGCACTTCCACAAAGTAACAAAGACATACACTGACACCAAGTAACAAAGACACACACTGACACCAAGTAACAAAGACATACTATTATATCCAGTAACACAGACACGCACTGACACCCAGTAACAAAGACAGACACTGACACCAAGTAACAAAGACAGACACTGATACCCAGTAACACAGACACACACTTACACCAAGTAACAAAGACATGCACTGATACCCAATAACACAGACACATACTTACACCAACTAACACAGACATACACTGACACAAAGTAACAAAGACATACACTGACACCCAGTAACAAAGACACACACTGACACCAAGTCACAAAGACATACACTGACACCAAGTAACAAAGACACACACTTATACCAAGTAACAAAGACATACACTGACACCAAGTAATAAAGACATACACTGATACCCAGTAACACATACACACACTTAAACCAAGTAACAAAGACATACACTGATACTCAGTAACACAGACACACACTTACACCAAGTAACAAAGACATACACTGACACCAAGCAACAAAGACATACACTTACACCAAGTAACAAAGAAATACACTGACACCAAGTAACAAAGGCATACACTGACACCACTTAACAAAGACATACACTGATACCCAGTAACACAGACACACACTTACAACAAGTCACAAAGACATGCACTGACACCCAGTAACAAAGAAATAGACTGACACCCAGTAAAAAAGACACACACTTACACCAAGTAACAAAGACATACACTGATACCCAGTAACACAGACACACACTTACACCAGGTAACAGAGACATGCACTGACACCAAGTAACAGAGACATACACTGACACCAAGTAACAAAGACATACACTTACACCAAGTAACAAAGACATGCACTGACACCAAGTTACAAAGACATACACTTACACGAAGGAACAAATACATACACTGACACCAAGTAACAAAGACATACACTTACACCAAGTAACAAAGACATACACTGACACCAAGTAACAAAGACATACACTGACACCACTTAACAAAGTCATACACTGATACCCAGTAACACAGACACACACTGACACCAAGTAACAAAGACATACACTGACACCAAGTAACAAAGACATACACTGACACCCAGGAACACAGATACACACTGACACCAAGTAACACAGAGAAAAACTGACACCAAGTAACAAAGACATACACTGACACCAAGTAACAAGACCAGACACTGATACCCAGTAACACAGACACACACTTACACCAAGTAACAAAGACATGCACTGATACCCAATAACACAGACACATACTTACACCAACTAACACAGACATACACTGAAACAAAGTAACAAAGACATACACTGACACCCAGTAACAAAGACACACACTGACACCAAGTAACAAAGACATACACTGACACCAAGTAACAAAGACACAGACTTATACAAAGTAACAAAGACATACACTGACACCAAGTAATAAAGCCATACACTGATACCCAGTAACACAGACACACACTTACACCAAGTAACAAAGACATACACTGACTCCAAGTAACAAAGACATACACTGGCACCAAGTAACAAAGACATACACTGATACCCAGTAACACATACACACACTTAATCCAAGTAACAAAGACATACACTGACACTCAGTGACACAGACACACACTTACACCAAGTAACAAAGACATACACTGACACCAAGTAAAAAAGACATACACTGACACCAAGTAACAAAGGCATACACTGACACCACTTAACAAAGACATACACTGAAACCCAGTAACACAGACACACACTTACACCAAGTCACAAAGACATGCACTGACACCCAGTAACAAAGAAATAGACTGACACCCAGTAAAAAAGACACACACTTACACCAAGTAACAAAGACAGACAATGACACCAAGTAACAAAGACATACACTGATACCCAGTAACACAGACACACACTTACACCAAGTAACAGAGACATACACTGACACCAAGTAACAAAGACATACACTTACACCAAGTAACAAAGACATGCACTGACACGAAGTTACAAAGACATACACTTACACAAAGGAACAAAGACATACACTGACACCAAGTAACAAAGACATACACTTACACCAAGTAACACAGACATACACTTACACCAAGTAACAAAGACACACACTTACACCAAGTAACAAAGACATACACTGGCACCAAGTATCAAATACATATACTGACACCTAGTAACAAAGACACAAACTTATACCAAGTAACACAGACATACACTGACACCAAGTATCAAAGACATACACTAACACCAAGTAACAAAGACATACACTTACACCAAGTAACAAAGACATACACTGATACCCAGTAACACAGACACACACTTACACCAAGTAACAAAGACAGACACTGATTCCCAGTAACACAGACAGACACTTACATCAAGTAACAAAGACATACACTGACACCCAGTACACAAAGACACACACTGACACCAAGTAACAAAGACGTGCACTGATACCCAGTAACACAGACACACAGTTACACCAGGTAACAAAGACATACACTGACACCAAGTAACAAAGCCATACACTGACACCAATTAACAAACACATACACTGATACCCAGTAACACAGAGACACACTTACACCAAGTAACAAATACAGACACTGACACCAAGTAACAAAGGCATACACTTACACCAAGTAGCAAAGACATACACTGACACCAAGTATCAAAGACATACACTGATACCCAGTAACACAGACACACACTTACACGAAGTAACAAAGACAGACAGTGATACCCAGTAACACAGACACACACTTACACCACGTAACAAAGACATACACTGACACCAAGTAACAAATACATAAACTGACACCAAATAACACAGACATACACTGACACCAAGTAACAAAGACATACACTTACACCAACTAACAAAGAAACGCACTAACACCAAGTAAGAAAGACACACACTTACACCAAGTAACACAGACCTGCACTGACACCAAGTCACAAAGACATACACTGATACTCAGCAACACAGACACACTCTTTGATCTTTATGTCGTCATTGTCGACAGGAATAGTGCCGGAAGACTGGAGGATTGCAAATGTTGTCCCCTTGTTCAAGAAGGGGAGTAGAGACAGCCCTGGTAATTATAGACCTGTGAGCCTCACTTCGGTTGTGGGTAAAATGTTGGAAAAGGTTATAAGAGACAGGATTTATAATCATCTTGAAAAGAATAAGTACATTAGAGATAGTCAGCACGGTTTTGTGACGGGTAGGTCGTGCCTCACAAACCTTATTGAGTTTTTCGAGAAGGTGACCAAACAGGTGGATGAGGGTAAAGCAGTGGACGTGGTGTATATGGATTTCAGTAAGGCGTTTGATAAGGTTCCCCACGGTAGGCTATTGCAGAAAATACGGAAGTATGGGGTTGAATGTGATTTAGAGCTTTGGATCAGAAATTGGCTAGCTGAAAGAAGACAGAGGGTGGTGGTTGATGGCAAATGTTCATCCTGGAGTTTAGTTACTAGTGGTGTACCGCAAGGATCTGTTTTGGGGCCATTGCTGTTTGTCATTTTTATAAATGACCTGGAAGAGGGTGTAGAAGGGTGGGTTAGTAAATTTGCAGATGACACTAAGGTCGGTGGAGTTGTGGATAGTGCCGAAGGATGTTGTAGGGTACAGAGAGACATAGATAGGCTGCAGAGCTGGGCTGAGAGATGGCAAATGGAGTTTAATGCGGAAAAATGTGAGGTGATTCACTTTGGAAGGAGTAACAGGAATGCAGAGTACTGGGCTAATGGGAAGATTCTTGTTAGTGTAGATGAGCAGAGAGATCTTGGTGTCCAGGTGCATAAATCCCTGAAGGTTGCTAACCAGGTTAATAGGGCTGTCAAGAAGGCATATGGTGTGTTAGCTTTTATTAGTAGGGGGGTCGAGTTTCGGAGCCACGAGGTCATGCTGCAGCTGTACAAGACTCTGGTGAGACCGCACCTGGAGTATTGCGTGCAGTTCTGGTCACCGCATTATAGAAAGGATGTGGAAGCTATGGAAAGGGAGCAGAGGAGATGTACTAGGATGTTGCCTGCTATGGAGGGAAGGTCTTACGAAGAAAGGCTGAGGGACTTGAGGTTGTTTTCGTTGGAGAGAAGGAGGAGGAGAGGTGACTTAATAGAGACATATAAGATAATCAGAGGGTTAGATAGGGTGTATAGTGAGCGTCTTTTTCCTCGGAGGGTGATGGCAAACACGAGGGGACACAGCTTCAAGTTGAGGGGTGATAGATATAGGACAGATGTGAGAGGTAGTTTCTTTACTCAGAGAGTAGTAAGGGCGTGGAATGCCCTGCCTGCAGCAGTAGTAGATTCTCCAACTTTAAGGGCATTTAAGTGGACATTGGATAGACACATGGATGAAAATGGAATAGTGTAGGTCAGATGGTTTCACAGCTCGGCGCAACATCGAGGGCCGAAGGGCCTGTACTGCGCTGTAATATTCTAATTCTAATTCTAATTCTAAGTAACAAAGACAGACACTGATACACAGTAACACAGACACACACTTACACCAAGTAACAAAGACAGACACTGATACCCAGTAACACAGACACACACTTACACCAGGTCACAAAGACACTCAATGACATCCAGTAACAAAGACAGACACTGATACCCAGTAACACAGACACACACTTACACCAAGTAACAAAGACAGAGACTGATACCCAGTAACACGGACACACACTTACACCAGGTCACAAAGACACACAATGACATCCAGTAACAAAGACAGACACTGATACCCTGTAACACAGACACACACTTACACCAAGTCACAAAGACACACACTGACACCCAGTAACAAAGACATACACTGACACCAAGTAACAAAGAAACACACTGACACCAAGTAACAAAAACATACACTGACACCACTTAACAAAGACATACACTGATACCCAGTAACACAGACACACACTTACACCACGCAACAAAGACATACAATTACACCAAGTAACAAAGACAGACACTGAAACCAAGTAACAATGACAGACTCTGACACCCAGGAACACAGAGAAAAACTGACACCAAGTAACAAAGACGCACAATGACACCAAGTAACAAAGACAGACACTGATACCCAGTAACACAGACACACACTTACACCAACTAACACAGACATACACTGACACAAATTAACAAAGACATACACTGATACCCAGTAACACAGACACGCACTGACACCCAGTAACAAAGACATACACTGACACCAAGTAACAAAGACAGGCACTGATACCCAGTAAAACAGACACACACGTACACCAAGTAACAAAGACATGCACTGAAAACCAATAACACACACACATACTTACACCAACTAACACAGACAGACATTGACACAAAGTAACAAAGACATACACTGACACCCAGTAACAAAGACACACACTGACAACAAGTAACAAAGACATACACTGGCACCAAGTAACAAAGACACACACTTATACCAAGTAACAAAGACATACACTGACACCAAGTAACAAAGTCATACACTGATACCCAGTAACACAGACACACACTTACACCAAGTCACAAAGACATACACTGACACCCAGTAACAAAGAAATAGACTGACACCCAGTAATAAAGACACACACTGACACCCAGTAACACAGACACGCACTGACACCCAGTAACAAAGACATACACTGACACCAAGTAACAAAGACAGACACTGATACCCAGTAAAACAGACACACACTGACACCAAGTAACAAAGACATACACTGACACCAAGTAACAAAGACATACACTGACACCAATTAACAAAGACATACACTGATACCCAGTAACACAGACACACACTTACACCAAGTAACAATGACATACACTGACACCAAGTAAAAAAGACATACACTAACACCAAGTAACAGAGAAATACACTGACACCAAGTAACAAAGACATATACTGACACCCAGGAACACAGATACACACTGACACCCAGTCACACAGAGAAACACTGACACCAAGTATCAAAGACACACACTGACACCAAGTAACACAGACATACACTGATACCCAGTAACACAGACACACACTTACACCAAGTAACAAAGACAGAGACTGATACCCAGTAACACAGACACACACTTACACCAAGTCACAAAGACACACACTGACACCCAGTAACAAAGACATTCACTGCACCAAGTAACAAAAAAACACACTGACACCAAGTAACAAAGACAGACACTGATACCCAGTAACACAGACACACACTTACACCAAGTAACAAAGACATGCACTGATACCCAATAACACAGACACATACTTACACCAACTAACACAGACATACACTGACACAAAGTAACAAAGACATACAATTACACCAAGTAACAAAGACAGACACTGACACCAAGTAACAATGACAGACACTGACACCCAGGAACACAGATACACACTGACACCCAGTAACAAAGACAGACACTGATACCCAGTAACACAGACACACACTTACAACAACTAACACAGACATACACTGACACAAAGTAACAAAGACATACACTGACACCCAGTAACACAGACACGCACTGACACCCAGTAACAAAGACATACACTGACACCAAGTAAAAAAGACAGACACTGATACCCAGTAACACAGACACACACTTCCACCAAGTAACAAAGACATGCACTGTCACAAAGTAACAAAGACATACACTGACACCCAGTAACAAAGACACACACTGACAACAAGTAACAAAGACATACACTGACACCAAGTAACAAAGACACACACTTATACCAAGTAACAAAGACATACACTGACACCAAGTAACAAAGCCATACACTGATACCCAGTAACACAGACACACACTTGCACCAAGTCACAAAGCCATACACTGACACCCAGTAACAAAGAAATAGACTGACACCCAGTAATAAAGACACACACTGACACCAAGTAACAAAGACACACACTGACACCAAGTAACAAATACATACACTGACACCAAGTAACAAAGACACACATTGACACCAAGTAACAAATACATACACTGACACCAAGTAACAAAGACATCCACTGACACCAAGTACAAAGATATACACTGACACCATGGAGCAAAGACAGACAATTATATCCACTAACACAGACACGCACTGACACCCAGTAACAAAGACATACACTGACACCAAGTAACAAAGACAGACTCTGATACCCAGTTACACAGACACACACTTACACCAAGTAACAAAGACATGCACTGATACCCAATAACACAGACACATACTTACACCAACTAACACAGACATACATGACACCCAGTAACAAAGACACACACTGACACCAAGTAACAAAGACATACACTGACATCAAGTAACAAAGACACACAATTATACCAAGTAACACAGACATACACTTACAACAGGTAACAAAGACACACAGTTACACCAAGTAACACAGACATACAATGACACCAAGTAACAAAGACATACACTGACACCAAGTAACAAAGACATACATTTACAGCAAGTAACAAAGACATACACTGACACCAAGTTACAAAGACATACACTTGCACCAAGTAACACAGACATACACTTACAACAGGTAACAAAGACACACAGTTACACCAAGTAACACAGACATACACTGGCACCAAGTAACAAAGACATACACTGATACCCAGTAACACAGACACACACTTACACCAAGTAACAAAGACAGACACTGATACCCAGTAACACAGACACACACTTACACCAAGTAACAAAGACACACAATGACACCAAGTAACAATGACAGACACTGACACCCAGGAACACAGATACACACTGACACCCAGTAACACAGAGAAAAACTGACACCAAGTAACAAAGACACACAATGACACCAAGTAACAAAGACAGACACTGATACCCAGTAACACAGACACACACTTACACCAAGTAACAAAGACAGACACTGATAACCAGTAACACAGACACACACTTACACCAAGTAACAAAGACAGAGACTGATACCCAGTAACACAGACACACATTTTCACCAAGTCACAAAGACACACACTGACACCCAGTAACAAAGACAAACACTGCAACAAGTAACAAAGAAACACACTGACACCAAGTAACAAAGACATACACTGACACCACTTAACAAAGACATACACTGATACCCAGTAACACAGACACACACTTACACCAAGTAACAAAGACATACACTGACACCCAGTAACACAGACACACACTTACACCAAGTCACAAAGACATACACTGACACCAAGTAACAATGGCATACACTGACACCACTTAACAAAGACATACACTGATACCCAGTAACACAGACACACACTTACACCAAGTAACAAAGACATACACTGACACCAAGTAACAAAAACATACAATTACACCAAGTAACAAAGACAGACACTGACACCAAGTAACAATGACAGACACTGACACCCAGGAACACAGATACACACTGACACCCAGTAACACAGAGAAAAACTGACACCAAGTAACAAAGACACACAATGACACCAAGTAACAAAGACAGACACTGATACCCAGTAACACAGACACACACTTACACCAAGTAACAAAGACATGCACTGACACCCAGTTACACAGACACGCACTGACACCCAGTAACAAAGACATACACTGACACCAAGTAACAAAGACAGACACTGATACACAGGAACACAGACACACACTTACACCAAGTAACAAAGACATGCACTGATACCCAATAACACAGACACATACTTACAACAAGTAACACAGACATACACTGACACCAAGTAACAAAGACATATACTGACACCCAGGAACACAGATACACACTGACACCCAGTCACACAGAGAAAAACTGACACCAAGTAACAAAGACACACACTGACACCAAGTAACACAGACATACACTGACACCAAGTAACAAAGACATCCACTTACACCAAGTAACAAAGACATACACTGATACCCAGTAACACAGACACACACTTACACCAAGTAACAAAGACATACACTGATGCCCAGTAACACAGACACACACTTACAACAAGTAACTCAGACATACACTGACACCAAGTAACAAAGACATATACTGACACCCAGGAACACAGATACACACTGACACCCAGTCACACAGAGAAAAACTGACACCAAGTAACAAAGACACACACTGACACCAAGTAACACAGACATACACTGACACCAAGTAACAAAGACATCCACTTACACCAAGTACAAAGATATACACTGACACCAAGTAACAAAGACATACAATTATATCCACTAACACAGACACGCACTGATACCCAGGAACACAGACACACACTTACACCAAGTAACAAAGACATGCACTGATATGCAATAACACAGACACATACTTACACCAACTAATACAGACATACACTGACACAAAGTAACAAAGACATGCACTGACACCCAGTAACAAAGGCACACACTGACACCAAGTAACAAAGACATACACTGACACCAAGTAACAAAGACATACACTGTTACCCAGTAACACAGACACACACTTCCACCAAGTAACAAAGACATACACTGATATGCAATAACACAGACACACACTTACACTAACTAACACAGACATACACTTACAGCAAGTAACAAAGACAGACACTGACACCCAGTAACACAGACACACACTTACACCAAGTCACAGAGACACACACTGACATCCAGGAACAAAGACATGCACTGACACCCAGTAACAAAGAGACACATTGACACCAAGTAACAAAGACATACACTGATACCCAGTAACGCAGACACACACTTACACCAAGTAACAAAGACATACACTGACAACAATTAACAAAGACATACACTGACACCAAGTAACACAGACACACACTTACACCAAGTAACAAAGACATACACTGACACCAAGTAACACAGACACACACTTACTCCAAGTAACACAGACACACACTTACACCAAGTAACACAGACAGACAATTACACCAAGTAACAAAGACATACACTGTCACCATGTCACAAAGACATACACTTACGCCAAGTAACACAGACATACACTGACACCAAGTAACAAAGACAGACAATTACACCAAGTAACAAAGACATACACTGACACCCAGTAACACAAACAAACACACTGACACCCAGTAACACAGACACATACTGACACCAAGTCACAAAGACACACTCTGACACCAATTAGCAAAGACATACACTGATACCCAGTAACACAGACACACACTTACACCAAGTAACAAAGACACACACTGACACCAAGTCACAAAGACATACACTTACACCAAGTAACACAGACATACACTAACACCAAGTAACAAAGACAGACAATTACACCAAGTAACAAAGACATACACTGACACCAAGTCACAAAGACATACACTTACACCAAGTAACACAGACATACACTGACACCATGTAAGAAAGACATGCACTGATACCCAGTAACACAGACATACACTTACACCAAGTAACACAGACATACACTGACACCCAGTAAAACAGACACACACTTACACCAAGTAACAAAGACATGCACAGACACCAAGTAACAAAGACATACACTGACACCCAGTAACACAGACACACACTGACACCAAGTCACAAAGACACACTCTGACACCAATTAACAAAGACATACACTGATACCCAGTAACACAGACACACACTTACACCAAGTAACAAAGACACACACTGACACCAAGTCACAAAGACATACACTTACACCAAGTAACACAGACATACACTAACGCCAAGTAACAAAGACAGACAATTACACCAAGTAACAAAGACATACACTGACACCAAGTCACAAAGACATACACTTACACCAAGTAACACAGACATACACTGACACCATGTAACAAAGACATGCACTGATACCCAGTAACACAGGCATACACTTACACCAAGTAACAAGGACATACACTGACACCCAGTAACAAAGACATACACTTACACCAAGTAACAAAGACAGACAATTACACCAAGTAACAAAGACACACATACACCAAGTATTTTGACATGCACTGACACCAAGTAACAAAGACATACACTGACACCAAGTAACAAAGACATACACTTGCACCAAGTCACAAAGGCATACACTGATACCCAGTAACACAGGCACACACTTACACCAAGTAACAAAGACCTACACTCACACCAAGTAACAAAGACAGACAATTACACCAAGTAACAAAGACATTCACTTACACCAAGTAACAAAGACACACACTGACACCCTTTAACAAAGACATACACTGACACCAAGTCACAAAGACATACACTTACACCAAGTAACACAGACACACACTGACACCCAGTAACACAAACAAACACACTGACACCCAGTAACACAGAAACACACTGACACCAAGTCACAAAGACACACACTGACACCGAGTAAAAAAGACATACACTGACACCAAGTCACAAAGACATACACTGATAACAAGTAACACAGACACACACTTACACCAAGTAACACAAACACATACTTACACCAAGTAACAAAGACATACACTGACACCAAGTAACAAAGACATACAATACACCAAGTAACAAAGACACACACTTACACCAAGTAACACAGACATACAATTACACCAAGTAACAAAGACACACACTTCCGCCAAGTAACACAGACATACACTGACTCCAAGTAACAAAGACATACACTGACACCAAGAAACAAAGACAGACACTGATACCCAGTAACACAGACACACTCTTACACCAAGTATCAAAGACATCCACTGACACCCAGTAACAAAGACAAGCACTGACACCAAGTCACAAAGACATACACTGATAACCAGTAACACAGACACAAACTTACACCAAGTAACAAAGACAAACACTGACACCAAGTAACAAAGACATACAATGACAACAAGTAACAAAGACAGACATTTACACCAAGTAACACAGACACACACTGGCACCCAGTAACACAAACAAACACACACTGACACCCAGTAACATAGAGAAACACTGACACACAGTAACATAGACATACACAGACACATACTGACACCAAGTAACAAAGACACACACTTACACCAAGTAACAAACACATACACTGACACCAAGTAACAAAGACATACACTTACACCAAGTAACAAAGACATACACTGACACCCAGTAACACAGACACACACTTACACCCAGTAACACACACACTGACACCCTGTTAGAAACACACACTTACCCCCAGTAACACAGACACACACTGACCCCCAGTAACACAAACAGGCACTGATACCCAGTCACACAGACACACACTTACACCAAGTAACAAAGACAGACACTGATACCCAGTAACAAAGACACACACGGACACCAAGTAACAAAGGCACACACTTACACCAAGTAACACAGACACACACTGACACCCTTTAACAAAGACACACACTTACACCAAGTAACAAAGGCACACACTTACACCAAGTAACAAAGACACACACTGACACCAAGTAACAAAGACACACGCTTACACCAAGTAGCAAAGACATACACTTGCACCAAGTAACAAAGAAATACACTGACACCAAGTAAATAAGACATCCACTGACAACAAGTAACACAAACACACTCTTACACCAAGTAACTAAGACATACACTGACTTTCAGGAACAAAGACATACACTGACACCAAGTCACAAACACATACACTGACACCAAGTAACAAAGACATACACTTACCCCAAGTAACAAAGACATACCCTGATAGCCAGTAACACAGACACACACTTACACCCAGCAACACACACACTGACACCCAGTTAGAAACACACACTGGCCCCCAGTAACACAAACACACACTGACCCCCAGTAACACAGACATACACTGATACCCAGTAACACAGACACACACGTACACCAAGTAACAAAGACATACACTGACACCAAGTAACAAAGACATACACTTACACCAAGTAACACAGACATACACTGACACCAAGTCACAAAGACATACAATTACACCAAGTAACAAAGACACACACTTCCACCAAGTAACACAGACATACACTGACAACATGTAACAAAGACATGCACTGATACCCAGTAACACAGACATACAATGACACCAAGTAACAAAGACATACACTTACACCAAGTAACAAAGACATACACTGACACACAGTAACAAAGACATACACTGACATCAAGTCACAAAGACATACACTGATACCCAGTAACACAGACACACACTTACACCAAGTAACAAAGACAAACACTGACACCATGTAACAAAGACATACACTGACAACAAGAAACAAAGACATGCACGGACACCGAGTCACAAAGACATACACTGACACACAGACACACACTGTCACCAAGTAACAAAGACATACACTGACACCCAGTAACAAAGACATGAACGGACACCGAGTCACAAAGACATACACTGATAACCAGTAACATAGACACACACTTACACCAAGTAACAACGACAGACACTGACACCAAGTAACAAAGACATAAACTTACACGAAGTAACACATACACACACTGACACCAAGTAACAAAGACATACACTGAAACCAAGTAACAAAGGCAAACACTTACACCAAGTAACAAAGACACACACTTACACCAAGTAACACAGACATACATTGACACCAAATAACAAAGACAGACAATTACACCAAGTCACAAAAGCATACACTTACACCAAGTATTTTGACATACACTGACACCAAGTAACAAAGACATACACTGATACCCAGTAACACAGACACACACTTACACCAATTAACAAACACATACAATGACACCAAGTCACAAAGACATACACTGATACCCAGTAACACAGACACACACTTACACCAAGTAACACAGACATACACTGACACCGAGTAACACAGACACACACTTACACCAAGTAACAAAGACATACACTTACACCAAGTAACAAAGACATACACTGATACCCAGTAACACAGACACACACTTACACCAAGTAACAAAGACAAACACTGACACCAAGTCTCAAAGACATACACTGACACTGACACCAAGTATTTTGACATACACTGACATCAAGTAACAATGACATACACTGATACCCAGTAACAGACACACACTTACACCAAGTAACAAAGACATACACTGACACCAAGTTACAAAGACACACACTGACACCCAGTAACAAAGACATACACTGACACCAAGTCACAAAGACATACACTGATACACAGTAACACAGTCACACACTTACACCAAGTAACACAGACATACACTGACACCAAGTATCAAAGTCATACACTGATACCAGTAACACAGACACACACTTACACCAAGTAACAAAGACAGACACTGATACCCAGTAACACAGACACACACTTACACCAAGTAACAAAGACATACACTGACACCCTGTAACAAAGACATACACTGACACCCAGTAACACAGACACACACCGACACCAAGAAACAAAGACATACAATTACACCAAGTAACAAAGACACACACTTCCACCAAGTAACACAGACATACACTGACACCATGTAACAAAGACATGCACTGATACCCAGTAACACAGACATACAATGACACCAAGTAACAAAGACATACACTTACACCAAGTAACAAAGACATACACTGACACACAGTAACAAAGACATACACTGACATCAAGTCACAAAGACATACACTGATACCCAGTAACACAGACACACACTTACACCAAGTAACAAAGACAAACACTGACACCATGTAACAAAGACATACACTGACAACAAGAAACAAAGACATACATTTACACCAAGTAACAGACACATACTGACACCCAGTAACACAAACAAACACACACTGACACCCAGTAACATAGAGAAAAACTGACACACAGTAACAGGGACATACACAGACACACACTGACACCAAGTAACAAAGCCTAACAAAGACACACAGTGTCACCAAGTAACAAAGACAGACACTGACACCCAGTAACAAAGACACACTCTGACACCATGAAACACAGACATACACTGACACCAAGTAACAAAGACATACACTGACTCCAAGTAACAAAGACACACACTTACACCAAGTAACACAGACATACAATTACACCAAGTAACAAAGACACACACTTACACCACGTAACACAATCATACACTGTCACCATGTAGGAAAGACATGCACTGATACCCAGTAACACAGACACACACTTACGCCAAGTAACAAAGATATACACTGATACCCAGTAACACAGACACACACTTACACCAAGTAACAAAGACATACACTGACACCAAGTAACAAAGACATACACTTACACCAGGTAACACAGACATACACTGACACCAAGTAACAAAGATATACAATTACACCAAGTAACAAAGACACACACTTACACCAAGTAACACAGACATACACTGACACCAAGTAACAAAGACATACGCAGTTACCCAGTAACACAGACACACACTTACACCAAGTAACAAAGACATACACTTACACCAGGTAACACAGACATACACTGACACCAAGTAACAAAGATATACAATTACACCAAGTAACAAAGACACACACTTCCACCAAGTAACACAGACATACACTGACACCATGTAACAAAGACATGCACTGATACCCAGTAACACAGACATACAATGACACCAAGTAACAAAGACATACACTTACACCAAGTAACAAAGACATACACTGACACACAGTAACAAAGACATACACTGACATCAAGTCACAAAGACATACACTGATACCCAGTAACACAGTCACACACTTACACCAAGTAACACAGACATACACTGACACCATGTAACAAAGACATGCACTGATACCCAGTAACACAGACATACAATGACACCAAGTAACAAAGACATACACTTACACCAAGTAACAAAGACAAACACTGACACCATGTAACAAAGACATACACTGACAACAAGAAACAAAGACATACATTTACACCAAGTAACAGACACATACTGACACCCAGTAACACAAACAAACACACTCTGACACCCAGTAACATAGAGCAAAACTGACACACAGTAACAGGGACATACACAGACACACACTGACACCAAGTAACAAAGCCTAACAAAGACACACAGTGTCACCAAGTAACAAAGACATACACTGACACCCAGTAACAAAGACACACTCTGACACCATGAAACACAGACATACACTGACACCAAGTAACAAAGACATACACTGACTCCAAGTAACAAAGACACACACTTACACCAAGTAACACAGACATACAATTACACCAAGTAACAAAGACACACACTTACTCCACGTAACACAATCATACACTGTCACCATGTAGGAAAGACATGCACTGATACCCAGTAACACAGACACACACTTACGCCAAGTAACAAAGATATACACTGATACCCAGTAACACAGACACACACTTACACCAAGTAACAAAGACATACACTGACACCAAGTAACAAAGACATACACTTACACCAGGTAACACAGACATACACTGACACCAAGTAACAAAGATATACAATTACACCAAGTAACAAAGACACACACTTACACCAAGTAACACAGACATACACTGACACCAAGTAACAAAGACATACGCAGTTACCCAGTAACACAGACACACACTTACACCAAGTAACAAAGACATACACTGATACCCAGTAACACTGACACACACTGGGCGGCACATTGGCACAGTGGTTAGCAGCCTCACAGCTCCAGGGACCACGGCTCGATTCTGGGTACTGCCTGTGCGGAGTTTGCAAGTTCTCCCTGTGTCTGCGTGAGTTTCCTCCGAGAGCTCCGGTTTCCTCCCGCATGCCAAAGACTTGCAGGTTGATAGGTTAATTGGACATGAAAATGGACCCTAGTACAGGTAGGTGGTAGGGAAATAGATAGGGACAGGTGGGGATGTGATAGGAATACGGGATTAGTGTAGGATTAGTATAAATGGGTGGTTGATGGTCGGCAAAGACTCGGTTGGCAAAAGGGCCTGTTTCAGTGCTGCATCACTAAACTAAATACTGACACACAGTAACACAAACAAACACTCACTGACACCAAGTAACAGATAAACACTGATACACAGTAACAAAGACATACACTGACACACAGACACACACTGTCACCAAGTAACAAAGACTGCACTGACACCCAGTAACAAAGACATGCACGGACACCGAGTCACAAAGACATACTCTGATAACCAGTAACATAGACACACACTTACACCAAGTAACAACGACAGACACTGACACCAAGTAACAAAGACATAAACTTACACGAAGTAACACATACACACACTGACACCAAGTAACAAAGGCATACACTGACACCAAGTAACAAAGGCAAACACTTACACCAAGTAACAAAGACACACACTTACACCAAGTAACACAGACATACATTGACACCAAATAACAAAGACAGACAATTACACCAAGTCACAAAAGCATCCACTTACACCAAGTATTTTGACATACACTGACACCAAGTAACAAAGACATACACTGATACCCAGTAACACAGACACACACTTACACCAATTAACAAAGACATACAATGACACCAAGTCACAAAGACATACACTGATACCCAGTAACACAGACACACACTTACACCAAGTAACACAGACATACACTGACACCCAGTAACACAGACACACACTTACACCAAGTAACAAAGACAAACACTGACACCATGTAACAAAGACATACACTGACAACAAGAAACAAAGACATGCACGGACACCGAGTCACAAAGACATACACTGACACACAGACACACACTGTCACCAAGTAACAAATACATACACTGACACCCAGTAACAAAGACATGCACGGACACCGAGTCACAAAGACATACACTGATAACCAGTAACATAGACACACACTTACACCAAGTAACAACGACAGACACTGACACCAAGTAACAAAGACAGAAACTTACACGAAGTAACACATACACACACTGACACCAAGTTACAAAGACATACACTGACACCAAGTAACAAAGGCAAACACTTACACCAAGTAACAAAGACACACACTTACACCAAGTAACACAGACATACATTGACACCAAGTAACAAAGACAGACAATTACACCAAGTCACAAAAGCATACACTTAAAACCAAGTATTTTGACATACACTGACACCAAGTAACAAAGACATACACTGATACCCAGTAACACAGACACACACTTGCACCAATTAACAAACACATACAATGACACCAAGTCACAAAGACATACACTGATACCCAGTAACACAGACACACACTGACACCAAGTAACACAGACATACACTGACACCCAGTAACACAGACACACACTTACACCAAGTAACAAAGACATACACAGACACCAAGTAACAAAGACATACACTGATACCCAGTAACACAGACACACACTTATACCAAGTAACAAAGACAAACACTGACACCAAGTCTCAAAGACATACACTGACACTGACACCAAGTATTTTGACATACACTGACATCAAGTAACAATGACATACACTGATGCCCAGTAACACAGACACACACTTACACCAAGTAACAAAGACATACACTGACACCAAGTTACAAAGACACACACTGACACCCAGTAACAAAGACATACACTGACACCAAGTCACAAAGACATACACTGATACACAGTAACACAGTCACACACTTACACCAAGTAACACAGACATACACTGACACCAATTAACAAAGACAAACACTGATACCCAGTAACACAGACACACACTTACACCAAGTAACAAAGACATACACTGACACCAAGTAACAAAGACACACACTTACACCAAGTAACACAGACACACACTTACACCAAGTAACACAGACAGACAATTACACCAAGTAACAAAGACATACACTGACACCAAGTCACAAAGACATACACTTACACCAAGTAACACAGACATACACTGACACCAAGTAACAAAGACAGACAATTACACCAAGTAACAAAGACATACACTGACACCCAGTAACACAAACAAACACACTGACACCCAGTAACACTGACACACACTGACACCAAGTCACAAAGACACACTCTGACACCTATTAACAAAGACATACACTGATACCCAGTAACACAGACACACACTTACACCAAGTCACAAAGACATACACTTACACCAAGTAACACTGACATACACTAACACCAAGTAACAAAGAAAGACAATTACACCAAGTAACAAAGACATACACTGACACCAATTCACAAAGACATACACTTACACCAAGTAACACAGACATACACTGACACCAAGTAACAAAGACAGACAATTACACCAAGTAACAAAGACATACACTGACACCCAGTAACACAAACAAACACACTGACACCCAGTAACACAGACACACACTGACACCAAGTCACAAAGACACACTCTGACACCGAGTAAAAAAGACATACACTGACACCAAGTCACAATGACATACACTGATACCATGTAACACAGACACACACTTACACCAAGTAACACAACACACACTTACACCAAGTAACACAGACATACACTGACACCAAGCAACAAAGACATACACTGATACCAAGTAACAAAGACATACACTTACACCAAGTAACACAGACATACACTGACACCAAGTAACAAAGACAGACAATTACACCAAGTAACAAACACATTCACTTACACCAAGTATTTAGACATACACTTACACCAAGTAACAAGGACATACACTGACACCCAGTAACAAAGACATGCACTTACAATAAGTAACAAAGACAGACAATTACACCAAGTAACAAAGACACACATACACCAAGTATTTTGACATGCACTGACACCAAGTAACAAAGACATACACTGACACCAGGTAACAAAGACATACACTTACACCATGTAACAAAGACATACACTGATACCCAGTAACACAGGCACACACTTACACCAAGTAACAAAGACCTACACTCACACCAAGTAACAAAGACAGACAATTACACCAAGTAACAAAGACATTCACTTACACCAAGTAACAAAGACACACACTGACACCCTTTAACAAAGACATACACTGACACCAAGTCACAAAGACATACACTTACACCAAGTAACGCAGACATACGATAACACCAAGTAACAAAGACAGACAATTACACCAAGTAACACAGACACACACTGACACCCAGTAACACAAACAAACACACTGACACCCAGTAACACAGACACACACTGACACCAAGTCACAAAGACACACACTGACACCGAGTAAAAAAGACATACACTGACACCAAGTCACAAAGACATACACTGATAACAAGTAACACAGACACACACTTACACCAAGTAACACAAACACATACTTACACCAAATAACAAAGACATACACTGACACCAAGTAACAAAGACATACAAGTACACCAAGTAACAAAGACACACACTTACACCAAGTAACACAGACATACAATTACACCAAGTAACAAAGACACACACTTCCACCAAGTAACACAGACATACACTGACACCATGTAACAAAGACATGCACTGATACCCAGTAACACAGACATACACTTACACCAAGTAACACAGACATACAATTACACCAAGTAACAAAGACACACACTTCCACCAAGTAACACAGGCATACACTGACTCCAAGTAACAAAGACATACACTGACACCAAGAAACAAAGACAGACACTGATACCCAGTAACACAGACACACTCTTACACCAAGTATCACAGACATCCACTGACACCCAGTAACAAAGACAAGCACTGACACCAAGTCACAAAGACATACACTGATAACCAGTAACACAGACACAAACTTACACCAAGTAACAAAGACAAACACTGACACCAAGTAACAAAGACATACACTGACAACAAGTAACAAAGACAGACATTTACACCAAGTAACACAGACACACACTGGCACCCTGTAACACAAACAAACACACACTGACACCCAGTAACATAGAGAAACACTGACACACAGTAACATAGACATACACAGACACATACTGACACCAAGTAACAAAGACACACACTTACACCAAGTAACAAACACATACACTGACACCAAGTAACAAAGACATACACTTACACCAAGTAACAAAGACATACACTGACACCAGTAACACAGACACACACTTACACCCAGTAACACACACACTGACACCCTGTTAGAAACACACACTTACCCCCAGTAACACAGACACACACTGACCCCCAGTAACACAAACAGACACTGATACCCAGTCACACAGACACACACTTACACCAAGTAACAAAGACAGACACTGATACCCAGTAACACAGACACACACGGACACCAAGTAACAAAGGCACACACTTACACCAAGTAACACAGACACACACTGACACCCTTTAACAAAGACACACACTTACACCAAGTAACAAAGGCACACACTTACACCAAGTAACAAAGACACACACTAACACCAAGTAACAAAGACACACGCTTATACCAAGTAACAAAGACATACACTTACACCAAGTAACAAAGAAATACACTGACACCAAGTAAATAAGACATCCACTGACAACAAGTAACACAAACACACTCTTACACCAAGTAACTAAGACATACACTTACCCCAAGTAACAAAGACATACCCTGATAGCCAGTAACACAGACACACACTTACACCCAGCAACACACACACTGACACCCAGTTAGAAACACACACTGGCCCCCAGTAACACAAACACACATTGACCCCCAGTAACACAGACATACACTGATACCCAGTAACACAGACACACACGTACACCAAGTAACAAAGACATACACTGACACCAAGTAACAAAGACATACACTTACACCAAGTAACACAGACATACACTGACACCAAGTCACAAAGACATACAATTACACCAAGTAACAAAGACACACACTTCCACCAAGTAACACTAACATACACTGACACCATGTAACAAAGACATGCACTGATACCCAGTAACACAGACATACAATGACACCAAGTAACAAAGACATACACTTACACCAAGTAACAAAGACATACACTGACACACAGTAACAAAGACATACACTGACATCAAGTCACAAAGACATACACTGATACCCAGTAACACAGACACACACTTACACCAAGTAACAAAGACAAACACTGACACCACGTAACAAAGACATACACTAAAAACAAGAAACAAAGACATGCACGGACACCGAGTCACAAAGACATACACTGACACACAGACACACACTGTCACCAAGTAACAAAGACATACACTAACACCCAGTAACAAAGACATGCACGGACACCGAGTCACAAAGACATACACTGATAACCAGTAACATAGACACACACTTACACCAAGTAACAACGACAGACACTGACACCAAGTAACAAAGACATAAACTTACACGAAGTAACACATACACACACTGACACCAAGTAACAAAGACATACACTGACACCAAGTAACAAAGGCAAACACTTACACCAAGTAACAAAGACACACACTTACACCAAGTAACACAGACATATATTGACACCAAATAACAAAGACAGACAATTACACCAAGTCACAAAAGCATACACTTACACCAAGTATTTTGACATACACTGACACCAAGTAACAAAGACACACACTTACACCAAGTAACACAGACATACATTGACACCAAATAACAAAGACAGACAATTACACCAAGTCACAAAAGCATACACTTACACCAAGTATTTTGACAAACACTGACACCAAGTAACAAAGACATACACTGACACCAAGTCACAAAGACACACACTGACACCCAGTAACACAGTCACACACTTACACCAAGTAACACAGACATGCACAGACACCAAGTAACAAAGACATACCCTGATAGCCAGTAACACAGACACACACTTACACCCAGCAACACACACACTGACACCCAGTTAGAAACACACACTGGCCCCCAGTAACACAAACACACACTGACCCCCATTAACACAGACATACACTGATACCCAGTAACACAGACACACACGTACACCAAGTAACAAAGACATACACTGACACCAAGTAACAAAGACATACACTTACACCAAGTAACACAGACATACACTGACACCAAGTCACAAAGACATACAATTACACCAAGTAACAAAGACACACACTTCCACCAAGTAACACAGACATACACTGACACCATGTAACAAAGACATGCACTGATACCCAGTAACACAGACATACAATGACACCAAGTAACAAAGACATACACTTACACCAAGTAACAAAGACATACACTGGCACACAGTAACAAAGACATACACTGACATCAAGTCACAAAGACATACACTGATACCCAGTAACACAGACACACACTTACACCAAGTAACAAAGACAAACACTGACACCATGTAACAAAGACATACACTGACAACAAGAAACAAAGACATGCACGGACACCGAGTCACAAAGACATACACTGACACACAGACACACACTGTCACCAAGTAACAAAGACATACACTGACACCCAGTAACAAAGACATGCACGGACAACGAGTCACAAAGACATACACTGATAACCAGTAACATAGACACACACTTACACCAAGTAACAACGACAGACACTGACACCAAGTAACAAAGACATAAACTTACACGAAGTAACACATACACACACTGACACCAAGTAACAAAGACATACACTGACACCAAGTAACAAAGGCAAACACTTACACCAAGTAACAAAGACACACACTTACACCAAGTAACACAGACATACATTGACACCAAATAACAAAGACAGACAATTACACCAAGTCACAAAAGCATACACTTACACCAAGTATTTTGACATACACTGACACCAAGTAACAAAGACATACACTGATACCCAGTAACACAGACACACACTTACACCAATTAACAAACACATACAATGACACCAAGTCACAAAGACATACACTGATACCCAGTAACACAGACACACACTTACACCAAGTAACACAGACATACACTGACACCCAGTAACACAGACACACACTTACACCAAGTAACAAAGACATACACAGACACCAAGTAACAAAGACATACACTGATACCCAGTAACACAGACACACACTTACACCAAGTAACAAAGACAAACACTGACACCAAGTCTCAAAGACATACACTGACACTGACACCAAGTATTTTGACATACACTGACATCAAGTAACAATGACATACACTGATACCCAGTAACACAGACACACACTTACACCAAGTAACAAAGACATACACTGACACCAAGTTACAAAGACACACACTGACACCCAGTAACAAAGACATACACTGACACCAAGTCACAAAGACATACACTGATACACAGTAACACAGTCACACACTTACACCAAGTAACACAGACATACACTGACACCAAGTATCAAAGTCATACACTGATACCAGCAACACAGACACACACTTACACCAAGTAACAAAGACAGACACTGATACCCAGTAACACAGACACACACTTACACCAAGTAACAAAGACATACACTGACACCCAGTAACAAAGACATACACTGACACCCAGTAACACAGACACACACCGACACCAAGAAACAAAGACATACAATTACACCAAGTAACAAAGACACACACTTCCACCAAGTAACACAGACATACACTGACACCATGTAACAAAGACATGCACTGATACCCCGTAACACAGACATACAATGACACCAAGTAACAAAGACATACACTTACACCAAGTAACAAAGACATACACTGACACACAGTAACAAAGACATACACTGACATCAAGTCGCAAAGACATACACTGATACCCAGTAACACAGACACACACTTACACCAAGTAACAAAGACAAACACTGACACCATGTAACAAAGACATACACTGACAACAAGAAACAAAGACATGCACGGACACCGAGTCACAAAGACATACACTGACACACAGACACACACTGTCACCAAGTAACAAAGACATACACTGACACCCAGTAACAAAGACATGCACGGACAACGAGTCACAAAGACATACACTGATAACCAGTAACATAGACACACACTTACACCAAGTAACAACGACAGACACTGACACCAAGTAACAAAGACATAAACTTACACGAAGTAACACATACACACACTGACACCAAGTAACAAAGACATACACTGACACCAAGTAACAAAGGCAAACACTTACACCAAGTAACAAAGACACACACTTACACCAAGTAACACAGACATACATTGACACCAAATAACAAAGACAGACAATTACACCAAGTCACAAAAGCATACACTTACACCAAGTATTTTGACATACACTGACACCAAGTAACAAAGACATACACTGATACCCAGTAACACAGACACACACTTACACCAATTAACAAACACATACAATGACACCAAGTCACAAAGACATACACTGATACCCAGTAACACAGACACACACTTACACCAAGTAACACAGACATACACTGACACCCAGTAACACAGACACACACTTACACCAAGTAACAAAGACATACACAGACACCAAGTAACAAAGACATACACTGATACCCAGTAACACAGACACACACTTACACCAAGTAACAAAGACAAACACTGACACCAAGTCTCAAAGACATACACTGACACTGACACCAAGTATTTTGACATACACTGACATCAAGTAACAATGACATACACTGATACCCAGTAACACAGACACACACTTACACCAAGTAACAAAGACATACACTGACACCAAGTTACAAAGACACACACTGACACCCAGTAACAAAGACATACACTGAGACCAAGTCACAAAGACATACACTGATACACAGTAACACAGTCACACACTTACACCAAGTAACACAGACATACACTGACACCAAGTATCAAAGTCATACACTGATACCAGCAACACAGACACACACTTACACCAAGTAACAAAGACAGACACTGATACCCAGTAACACAGACACACACTTACACCAAGTAACAAAGACATACACTGACACCCAGTAACAAAGACATACACTGACACCCAGTAACACAGACACACACCGACACCAAGAAACAAAGACATACAATTACACCAAGTAACAAAGACACACACTTCCACCAAGTAACACAGACATACACTGACACCATGTAACAAAGACATGCACTGATACCCAGTAAAACAGACATACAATGACACCAAGTAACAAAGACATACACTTACACCAAGTCACAAAGACTTACACTGATACCCAGTAACACAGACACACACTGACAACAAGAAACAAAGACAAACACTGACACCATGTAACAAAGACATACACTGACAACAAGAAACAAAGACATACATTTACACCAAGTAACAGACACATACTTACACCCAGTAACACAAACAAACACACACTGACACCCAGTAACATAGAGAAAAACTGACACACAGTAACAGGGACATACACAGACACACACTGACACCAAGTAAAAAAGCCTAACAAAGACACACAGTGTCACCAAGTAACAAAGACATACACTGACACCCCGTAACAAAGACACACTCTGACACCATGAAACACAGACATACACTGACACCAAGTAACAAAGACATACACTGACTCCAAGTAACAAAGACACACACTTACACCAAGTAACACAGACATACAATTACACCAAGTAACAAAGACACACACTTACACCACGTAACACAATCATACACTGTCACCATGTAGCAAAGACATGCACTGATACCCAGGAACACAGACACACACTTACGCCAAGTAACAAAGATATACACTGATACCCAGTAACACAGACACACACTTACACCAAGTAACAAAGACATACACTGACACCAAGTAACAAAGACATACACTTACACCAAGTAACACAGACATACACTGACACCAAGTAACAAAGATATACAATTACACCAAGTAACAAAGACACACACTTACACCAAGTAACACAGACATACACTGACACCAAGTAACAAAGACATACGCAGTTACCCAGTAACACAGACACACACTTACACCAAGTAACAAAGACATACACTGATACCCAGTAACACTGACACACACTGGGCGGCACATTGGCACAGTGGTTAGCAGCCTCACAGCTCCAGGGACCCCGGCTCGATTCTGGGTACTGCCTGTGCGGAGTTTGCAAGTTCTCCCTGTGTCTGCGTGAGTTTCCTCCGAGAGCTCCGGTTTCCTCCCGCATGCCAAAGACTTGCAGGTTGATAGGTTAATTGGGCATGAAAATGGACCCTAGTACAGGTAGGTGGTTGGGAAATAGATAGGGACAGGTGGGGATGTGATAGGAATACGGGATTAGTGTAGGATTAGTATAAATGGGTGGTTGATGGTCGGCAAAGACTCGGTTGGCAAAAGGGCCTGTTTCAGTGCTGTATCACTAAACTAAATACTGACACCCAGTAACACAAACAAACACTCACTGACACCAAGTAAGAGAGAAACACTGATACACAGTAACAAAGACATACACTGACACACAGACACACACTGTCACCAAGTAACAAAGACTACACTGAAACCCAGTAACAAAGACATGCACGGACACCGAGTCACAAAGACATACTCTGATAACCAGTAACATAGACACACACTTACACCAAGTAACAACGACAGACACTGACACCAAGTAACAAAGACATAAACTTACACGAAGTAACACATACACACACTGACACCAAGTAACAAAGACATACACTGACACCAAGTAACAAAGGCAAACACTTACACCAAGTAACAAAGACACACACTTACACCAAGTAACACATACACACACTGACACCAAGTAACAAAGACATACACTGACACCAAGTAACAAAGGCAAACACTTACACCAAGTAACAAAGACACACACTTACACCAAGTAACACAGACATACATTGACACCAAATAACAAAGACAGACAATTACACCAAGTCAAAAAAGCATCCACTTACACCAAGTATTTTGACATACACTGACACCAAGTAACAAAGACATACACTGATACCCAGTAACACAGACACACACTTACACCAAGTAACACAGACATACACTGATACCCAGTAACACAGACACACACTTACACCAATTAACAAAGACATACAATGACACCAAGTCACAAAGACATACACTGATACCCAGTAACACAGACACACACTTACACCAAGTAACACAGACATACACTGACACCCAGTAACACAGACACACACTTACACCAAGTAACAAAGACATACACAGACAGCAAGTAACAAAGACATACACTGATACCCAGTAACACAGACACACACTTACACCAAGTAACAAAGACAAACACTGACACCAAGTCTCAAAGACATACACTGACAATGACACCAAGTATTATGACATACACTGACATCAATTAACAATGTCATACACTGATACCCAGTAACACAGACACACACTTACACCAAGTAACAAAGACATACACTGACACCAAGTTACAAAGACACACACTGACACCCAGTAACAAAGACATACACTGACACCAAGTCACAAAGACATACACTGATACACAGTAACACAGTCACACACTTACACCAAGTAACACAGACATACACTGACACCAAGTATCAAAGTCATACACTGATACCAGTAACACAGACACACACTTACACCAAGTAACAAAGACAGACACTGATACCCAGTAACACAGACACACACTTACACCAAGTAACAAAGACATACACTGACACCCAGTAACAAAGACATACACTGACACCCAGTAACACAGACACACACCGACACCAAGTAACAAAGAGATACACTGACACCACGTAACAAAGACACACACTTGCACCAAGTAACACAGGCAAACACTGACACCAAGTAACAAAGACAGACAAATACACCAAGTAACAAAGACATACAATTACACCAGGTATTTTGACATACACTGACACCAAGTAACAAAGACATACATTTACACCAAGTAACAGACACATACTTACACCCAGTAACACAAACAAACACACACTGACACCCAGTAACATAGAGAAAAACTGACACACAGTAACAGGGACATACACAGACACACACTGACACCAAGTAAAAAAGCCTAACAAAGACACACAGTGTCACCAAGTAACAAAGACATACACTGACACCCCGTAACAAAGACACACTCTGACAATATGAAACACAGACATACACTGACACCAAGTAACAAAGACATACACTGACTCCAAGTAACAAAGACACACACTTACACCAAGTAACACAGACATACAATTACACCAAGTAACAAAGACACACACTTACACCACGTAACACAATCATACACTGTCACCATGTAGCAAAGACATGCACTGATACCCAGTAACACAGACACACACTTACGCCAAGTAACAAAGATATACACTGATACCCAGTAACACAGACACACACTTACACCAAGTAACAAAGACATACACTGACACCAAGTAACAAAGACATACACTTACACCAAGTAACACAGACATACACTGACACCAAGTAACAAAGATATACAATTACACCAAGTAACAAAGACACACACTTACACCAAGTAACACAGACATACACTGACACCAAGTAACAAAGACATACGCAGTTACCCAGTAACACAGACACACACTTACACCAAGTAACAAAGACATACACTGATACCCAGTAACACTGACACACACTGGGCGGCACATTGGCACAGTGGTTAGCAGCCTCACAGCTCCAGGGACCCCGGCTCGATTCTGGGTACTGCCTGTGCGGAGTTTGCAAGTTCTCCCTGTGTCTGCGTGAGTTTCCTCCGAGAGCTCCGGTTTCCTCCCGCATGCCAAAGACTTGCAGGTTGATAGGTTAATTGGGCATGAAAATGGACCCTAGTACAGGTAGGTGGTTGGGAAATAGATAGGGACAGGTGGGGATGTGATAGCAATACGGGATTAGTGTAGGATTAGTATAAATGGGTGGTTGATGGTCGGCAAAGACTCGGTTGGCAAAAGGGCCTGTTTCAGTGCTGTATCACTAAACTAAATACTGACACCCAGTAACACAAACAAACACTCACTGACACCAAGTAAGAGAGAAACACTGATACACAGTAACAAAGACATACACTGACACACAGACACACACTGTCACCAAGTAACAAAGACTACACTGAAACCCAGTAACAAAGACATGCACGGACACCGAGTCACAAAGACATACTCTGATAACCAGTAACATAGACACACACTTACACCAAGTAACAACGACAGACACTGACACCAAGTAACAAAGACATAAACTTACACGAAGTAACACATACACACACTGACACCAAGTAACAAAGACATACACTGACACCAAGTAACAAAGGCAAACACTTACACCAAGTAACAAAGACACACACTTACACCAAGTAACACATACACACACTGACACCAAGTAACAAAGACATACACTGACACCAAGTAACAAAGGCAAACACTTACACCAAGTAACAAAGACACACACTTACACCAAGTAACACAGACATACATTGACACCAAATAACAAAGACAGACAATTACACCAAGTCACAAAAGCATCCACTTACACCAAGTATTTTGACATACACTGACACCAAGTAACAAAGACATACACTGATACCCAGTAACACAGACACACACTTACACCAAGTAACACAGACATACACTGATACCCAGTAACACAGACACACACTTACACCAATTAACAAAGACATACAATGACACCAAGTCACAAAGACATACACTGATACCCAGTAACACAGACACACACTTACACCAAGTAACACAGACATACACTGACACCCAGTAACACAGACACACACTTACACCAAGTAACAAAGACATACACAGACACCAAGTAACAAAGACATACACAGATACCCAATAACACAGACACACACTTACACCAAGTAACAAAGACAAACACTGACACCAAGTCTCAAAGACATACACTGACAATGACACCAAGTATTTTGACATACACTGACATCAAGTAACAATGTCATACACTGATACCCAGTAACACAGACACACACTTACACCAAGTAACAAAGACATACACTGACACCAAGTTACAAAGACACACACTGACACCCAGTAACAAAGACATACACTGACACCAAGTCACAAAGACATACACTGATACACAGTAACACAGTCACACACTTACACCAAGTAACACAGACATACACTGACACCAAGTATCAAAGTCATACACTGATACCAGTAACACAGACACACACTTACACCAAGTAACAAAGACAGACACTGATACCCAGTAACACAGACACACACTTACACCAAGTAACAAAGACATACACTGACACCCAGTAACAAAGACATACACTGACACCCAGTAACACAGACACACACCGACACCAAGTAACAAAGAGATACACTGACACCACGAAACAAAGACACACACTTGCACCAAGTAACACAGACAAACACTGACACCAAGTAACAAAGAAAGACAAATACACCAAGTAACAAAGACATACACTTACACCAGGTATTTTGACATACACTGACACCAAGTAACAAAGACATACATTGATACCCAGTAGCACAGACACACACTTACACCAAGTAACACAGACATACACTGGCACCATGTAACAAAGACATACACTGATACCCAGTAACACAGTCACACACTTACACCAAGTAACAAAGACAGATACTGATATCCAGTAACACAGGCACACACTTACAGCATGTAACAATGACATACACTGACACCCAGTAACACAGACACACACTTACACCAAGTAACACAGACACACACTTACACCAAGTAACACAGACACACACTGACACCAAGTAACAAAGACATACACTGACACCAAGTAACAAAGACATACACGTACACCAAGTAACAAAGACATACACTGACACCAAGTAACAAAGACATACACTGATACCCAGTAACACAGAAACACACTTACACCAAGTAACACAGACATACACTGACACCAAGTAACAAAGACATACACTGACACCAAGTAACAAAGGAATACACTTACACCAAGTAACAAAGACACACACTTACACCAAGTAACACAGACATACACTGGCCCCAAGTAACAAAGACATACACTGATACCCAGTATCACAGACACACACTTACACCAAGTAACACAGACATACACTGACACCAAGTAACAAAGACATACACTGACACCAAGTAACAAAGACAGACAAATACACCAAGTAACAAAGACATACACTTACACCAGGTATTTTGACATACACTGACACCAAGTAACAAAGACAGACATTGATACCCAGTAACACAGACACACACTTACACCAAGTAACACAGAAATACACTGGCACCAAGTAACAAAGACATACACTGATACCCAGTAACACAGGCACACCCTTACACCAAGTAACAAAGACAGATACTGATACCCAGTAACACAGGCACACACTGACAACATGTAACAATGACATACACTGACACCCAGTAACACAGACACACACGGACACCAAGTAACAAAGACATACACTGACACCAAGTAACAAAGACATACACTGACACCAAGCAACAAAGACATACACGTACACCAAGTAACAAAGACATAGAGTGACACCAAGTAACAAAGACATACACTGATACCCAGTAACACAGAAACACACTTACACCATGTAACACAGACATACACTGGCACCAAGTAACAAAGACATACACTGATACCCAGTAACACAGACACACACTTTCACCAAGTAACACAGACATACACTGACACCAAGTAACAAAGACATACACTGACACCAAGAAACAAAGGAATACACTTACACCAAGTAACAAAGACACACACTTACACCAAGTAACACAGACATACACTGGCCCCAAGTAACAAAGACATATACTGATACCCAGTAACACAGGCACACACTTACACCAAGTAACACAGACATAGACTGACACCAAGTAACAAAGACATACACTGACACCAAGTAACAAAGACAGACAAATACACCAAGTAACAAAGACATACACTTACACCAGGTATTTTGACATACACTGACACCAAGTAACAAAAACAGACATTGATACCCAGTAACACAGACACACACTTACACCAAGTAACACAGACATACACTGGCACCAAGTAACAAAGACATACACTGATACCCAGTAATACAGGCACACCCTTACACCAAGTAACAAAGACAGATACTGATACCCAGTAACACAGGCACACACTGACAACATGTAACAATGACATACACTGACACCCAGTAACACAGACACACACGGACACCAAGTAACAAAGACACACACTTACACTAAGTAACACAGACACACACTGACACCCAGTAACACAGACACACACTTACACCAAGTAACAACGACATACACTGACACCAAGTAACAAAGACATACACTTACATCAAGTAACAAAAACATACACTGACACCAAGTAACAAAGACATACACTGATACCCATTGACACAGAAACGCACTTACACCATGTAACACAGACATACACTGACACCAAGTAACAAAGACATACACTGACATCAAGTAACAAAGGCATACACTTACACGAAGTAACAAAGACACACACTTACACCAAGAAACACAGACATCCACTGACACCAAGTAACAAAGACAGACAATTACACCAAGTAACAAAGGCATACATTTACACCAAGTATTTTGACATACACTGACACCAAGTAACAAAGACATACACTTACACCAAGTAACAGACACACACTGACACCAAGTAACAAAGACACACACTTACAGCAAGTAACACAGACCACACACTGACACCCAGTAACAAAGACATACACTTACTCCAAGTAACAAAGACATACACTGACACCAAGTAACAAAGACATACACTGATACCCAGTAACACAGACACACACTTACACCAAGTAACAAAGACATACACTGATACCCAGTAACACAGAAATACACTTACACCAAGTAACACAGACATACACTGACACCAAGGAACAAAGACATACACTGATACCCAGTAACACAGGCACACACTTACACCAAGTAACACAGACATACACTGACACCAAGTAACAAAGACAGATACTGATACCCAGTAACACAGACACACACTTACAACATGTAACAAAGACATACACTGACACCCAGTAACACAGACACACACGGACACCAGGTAACAAAGACATACACTTACACCAAGTAACAAAGACATACACTGACACCAAGTAACAAAGACATACACTGATACCCAGTAACACAGAAACACACTTACACCATGTAACACAGACATACAATTTCACCAAGTAACAAAGACATACACTGATACCCAGTAACAAAGACACACACTTACACGAAGTAACACAGACATCCACTGACACCAAGTAACAAAGACAGACAATTACACCAAGTAACAAAGGCATACAGTTACACCATGTATTTTGACATACACTGACACCAAGTAACAAAGACAAACACTGATACCCAGAAACACAGACACGCACTTACACCAATTAAAAAAGACATACAATGACACCAAGTCACAAAGACACGTACTGACACCCAGTAACAAAGACATACACTGACACCAAGTCACAAAGACATACACTGATACCCAGTAACACAGACACACACTTACACCAAGTAACACAGACATACACTGATACCCAGTAACACAGACACACACTTACACCAAGTAACAAAGACATACACTGACACCAAGTAACAAAGACATACACTGATACCCAGTAACACAGACACACACTTACACCAAGTAACAAAGACAAACACTGACACCAAGTCTCAAAGACACACACTGACACTGACACCAAGTATTCTGACATACACTGAAACCAAGTAACAATGACATACACTGATACCCAGTGACACAGACACACACTTACACCAAGTCACAAAGACATACACTGATACACAGTAACACAGTCACACACTTACACCAAGTAACACAGACATAGACTGACACCAAGTATCAAAGTCATGCACTGATACCAGTAACACAGACACACGCTTACACCAAGTAACAAAGACAGACACTGATACCCAGTAACACAGACACACACTTTCACCAAGTAACAAAGTCATACACTGACACCCAGTAACAAAGACATACACTGACACCCAGTAACACAGACACACACCGACCCCAAGTAACAAAGACATGCACTGACACCAAGTAACAAAGGCATACACTTACACCAAGTAACAAAGACACACACTTACACCAAGTAACACAGACAAACACTGACACCAAGTAACAAAGACAGACACATACACCAAGTAACAAAGACATACACTTACACGAAGTATTTTGACATACACTGACAACAAGGAACAAAGACATACATTGATACCCAGTAACACAGACACACACTTACACCAAGTAACAAAGACATACACTGACACCAAGTCACAAAGACACAAACTGATACCCAGTAACAAAGACATACACTGACACCAAGTCACAAAGACATAGACTGATACCCAGTAACACAGACACACACTTACACCAAGTAACACAGACATACACTGGCACCAAGTAACAAAGACATACAGTGATCCCCAGTAACAAAGGCACACACTTACATCAATTAACAAAGACAGATACTGATACCCAGTAACACAGACACAGACTTACAACATGTAACAATGACATACACTGATACCCAGTAACACAGACACACACGGACACCAAGTAACAAAGACACACACTTACACCAAGTAACACAGACACACACTGACACCCAGTAACAAAGACATACACTGACACCAAGTAACAAAGACATACACTGATACCCAGTAACACAGACACACACTTACACCAAGTAACAAAGACAAACACTGATACCCAGTAACACAGAAACACACTTACACCATGTAATACAGACATACACTGGCACCAAGTACAAAAGACATACACTGGTACCCAGTAACACAGACACACACTTACACTAAGTAACACAGACATACACTGGCACCAAGTAACAAAGACAGACACTGATACCCAGTAACACAGACAAACACTTACAACATGTAACAAAGACATACACTGACACCCAGTAACACAGACACACACGGACACCAGGTAACAAAGACATACACTTACACCAAGTAACAAAGACATACACTGACACCAAGTAACAAAGACATACACTGATACCCTGTAACACAGAAACACACTTACACCATGTAACGCAGACATACACTTTCACCAAGTAACAAAGACATACACTGATACCCAGTAACAAAGACACACACTTACACGAAGTAACACAGACATCCACTGACACCAAGTAACAAAGACAGACAATTACACCAAGTAACAAAGGCATACAGTTACACCATGTATTTTGACATACACTGACACCAAGTAACAAAGACAAACACTGATACCCAGAAACACAGACACACACTTACACCAATTAAAAAAGACATACAATGACACCAAGTCACAAAGACACGTACTGACACCCAGTAACAAAGACATACACTGACACCAAGTCACAAAGACATACACTGATACCCAGTAACACAGACACACACTTACACCAAGTAACACAGACATACACTGATACCCAGTAACACAGACACACACTTACACCAAGTAACAAAGACATACACTGACACCAAGTAACAAAGACATACACTGATACCCAGTAACACAGACACACACTTACAACAAGTAACAAAGACAAACACTGACACCAAGTCTCAAAGACACACACTGACACTGACACCAAGTATTCTGACATACACTGACACCAAGTAACAAAGACATACACTGATACCCAGTAACACAGACACACACTTACACCAAGTAACAAAGACAAACACTGACACCAAGTCTCAAAGACACACACTGACACTGACACCAAGTATTCTGACATACACTGAAACCAAGTAACAATGACATACACTGATACCCAGTGACACAGACACACACTTACACCAAGTCACAAAGACATACACTGATACACAGTAACACAGTCACACACTTACACCAAGTAACACAGACATAGACTGACACCAAGTATCAAAGTCATGCACTGATACCAGTAACACAGACACACGCTTACACCAAGTAACAAAGACAGACACTGATACCCAGTAACACAGACACACACTTTCACCAAGTAACAAAGTCATACACTGACACCCAGTAACAAAGACATACACTGACACCCAGTAACACAGACACACACCGACCCCAAGTAACAAAGACATGCACTGACACCAAGTAACAAAGGCATACACTTACACCAAGTAACAAAGACACACACTTACACCAAGTAACACAGACAAACACTGACACCAAGTAACAAAGACAGACACATACACCAAGTAACAAAGACATACACTTACACGAAGTATTTTGACATACACTGACAACAAGGAACAAAGACATACATTGATACCCAGTAACACAGACACACACTTACACCAAGTAACAAAGACATACACTGACACCAAGTCACAAAGACACAAACTGATACCCAGTAACAAAGACATACACTGACACCAAGTCACAAAGACATAGACTGATACCCAGTAACACAGACACACACTTACACCAAGTAACACAGACATACACTGGCACCAAGTAACAAAGACATACAGTGATCCCCAGTAACAAAGGCACACACTTACATCAATTAACAAAGACAGATACTGATACCCAGTAACACAGACACAGACTTACAACATGTAACAATGACATACACTGATACCCAGTAACACAGACACACACGGACACCAAGTAACAAAGACACACACTTACACCAAGTAACACAGACACACACTGACACCCAGTAACAAAGACATACACTGACACCAAGTAACAAAGACATACACTGATACCCAGTAACACAGACACACACTTACACCAAGTAACAAAGACAAACACTGATACCCAGTAACACAGAAACACACTTACACCATGTAATACAGACATACACTGGCACCAAGTACAAAAGACATACACTGGTACCCAGTAACACAGACACACACTTACACTAAGTAACACAGACATACACTGGCACCAAGTAACAAAGACAGACACTGATACCCAGTAACACAGACAAACACTTACAACATGTAACAAAGACATACACTGACACCCAGTAACACAGACACACACGGACACCAGGTAACAAAGACATACACTTACACCAAGTAACAAAGACATACACTGACACCAAGTAACAAAGACATACACTGATACCCTGTAACACAGAAACACACTTACACCATGTAACACAGACATACACTTTCACCAAGTAACAAAGACATACACTGATACCCAGTAACAAAGACACACACTTACACGAAGTAACACAGACATCCACTGACACCAAGTAACAAAGACAGACAATTACACCAAGTAACAAAGGCATACAGTTACACCATGTATTTTGACATACACTGACACCAAGTAACAAAGACAAACACTGATACCCAGAAACACAGACACACACTTACACCAATTAAAAAAGACATACAATGACACCAAGTCACAAAGACACGTACTGACACCCAGTAACAAAGACATACACTGACACCAAGTCACAAAGACATACACTGATACCCAGTAACACAGACACACACTTACACCAAGTAACACAGACATACACTGATACCCAGTAACACAGACACACACTTACACCAAGTAACAAAGACATACACTGACACCAAGTAACAAAGACATACACTGATACCCAGTAACACAGACACACACTTACACCAAGTAACAAAGACAAACACTGACACCAAGTCTCAAAGACACACACTGACACTGACACCAAGTATTCTGACATACACTGACACCAAGTAACAATGACATACACTGATACCCAGTAACACAGACACACACTTACACCAAGTCACAAAGACATACACTGATACACAGTAACACAGTCACACACTTACACCAAGTAACACAGACATAGACTGACACCAAGTATCAAAGTCATGCACTGATACCAGTAACACAGACACACGCTTACACCAAGTAACAAAGACAGACACTGATACCCAGTAACACAGACACACACTTTCACCAAGTAACAAAGTCATACACTGACACCCAGTAACAAAGACATACACTGACACCCAGTAACACAGACACACACCGACCCCAAGTAACAAAGACATACACTGACACCAAGTAACAAAGGCATACACTTATACCAAGTAACAAAGACACACACTTACACCAAGTAACACAGACAAACACTGACACCAAGTAACAAAGACAGACACATACACCAAGTAACAAAGACATACACTTACACGAAGTATTTTGACATACACTGACACCAAGGAACAAAGACATACATTGATACCCAGTAACACAGACACACACTTACACCAAGTAACAAAGACATACACTGGCACCAAGTAACAAAGATATACAGTGATACCCAGTAACAAAGGCACACACTTACATCAATTAACAAAGACATAGACTGATACCCAGTAACACAGACACAGACTTACAACATGTAACAATGACATACACTGACACCCAGTAACACAGACACACACGGACACCAAGTAACAAAGACACACACTTACACCAAGTAACACAGACACACACTGACACCCAGTAACAAAGACATACACTGACACCAAGTAACAAAGACATACACTGATACCCAGTAACACAGACACACACTTACACCAAGTAACAAAGACAAACACTGATACCCAGTAACACAGAAACACACTTGCACCATGTAATACAGACATACACTGGCACCAAGTACAAAAGACATACACTGGTACCCAGTAACACAGACACACACTTACACTAAGTAACACAGACATACACTGGCACCAAGTAACAAAGACAGACACTGATACCCATCAGCACAGGCACACACTTACACCAAGTAACACAGACATACACTGACACCAAGTAACAAAGGCAGATACTGATACCCAGTAACACAGACACACACTTACAACATGTAACAAAGACATACACTGACACCCAGTAACACAGACACACACGGACACCAAGTAACAAAGACACACACTAACACCAAGTAACAAAGACATACACTGACACCAAGTAACCAAGACATACACTTACACCAAGTAACAAAGACATACACTGACACCAAGTAAAAAAGACATACACTGACACCAAGTCACAAAGACACACACTGACACCCAGTAACAAAGACATGCACTGACACCAAGTCACAAAGACATACACTGATACACAGTAACACAGTCATACACTTACACCAAGTAACAAAGACATACACTGACACCCAGTAACAAATACATACACTGACACCCAGTAACACAGACACACACCGACACCAAGTAACAAAGACATACACTTACACCAAGTATTTTGACATACACTGACACCAAGGAACAAAGACATACATTGATACCCAGTAACACAGACACACACTGACACCAAGTAACAAAGACATACACTGACATCAAGTAACAAAGACATACACTGATACCCAGTAACACAGACACACACTTACACCAAGTCACAAAGACACACACTGATACCCAGTAACAAAGACATACACTGACACCAAGTCACAAAGACATACACTGATACCCAGTAACACAGACATACACTTACACCAAGTATTTGGACATACACTGTCACCAAGGAACAAAGACATACATTGATACCCAGTAACACAGACACACACTGACACCAAGTAACAAAGACATACACTGACACCAAGTCACAAAGACACACACTGATACCCAGCAACAAAGACATACACTGACACCAAGTAACAAAGACATAAACTGATACCCAGTAACACAGACACACACTTACACCAAGTAACAAAGACATACACTGACACCAAGTCACAAAGACATAAACTGATACCAAGTAACACAGACACACACTTACACCAAGTAACAAAGACATACACTGACACCAAGTCACAAAGACACACACTGACACCAAGTAACACAGACATGCACTGACACCAAGTGACAAAGACATACACTGATACACAGTAACACAGTCACACACTTACACCAAGTAACACAGACATACACTGACACCAAGTATCAAAGTCATACACTGATACCAGTAACACAGACACACACTTACACCAAGTAACAAAGACAGACACTGATACCCAGGAACACAGACACACACTTACACCAAGTAACAAAGACATGCACTGACACCCAGTAACAAAGACATACACTGACACCCAGTAACACAGACACACACCGACACCAAGTAACAAAGACATACACTGACACCAAGTAACAAAGGCATACACTTACACCAAGTAACAAAGACACACACTTACAGCAAGTAACACAGACAAACACAGACACCAAGTAACAAAGTCAGACAAATACACCAAGTAACAAAGACATACATTGATTCCCAGTAACACAAACACAAACTTACACCAAGTAACAAAGACATACACTGACACCAAGTCACAAAGAAACACACTGATACCCAGTAACAAAGACATACACTGACACCAAGTCACAAAGACATACACTGATACCCAGTAACACAGACACACACTTACACCAAGTAACACAGACATACACTGGCACCAAGTAACAAAGACATACACTGATACCCAGTAACAGAGGCACACACTTACACCAAGTAACAAAGACAGATACTGATACCCAGTAACACAGACACACACTTACAACATGTAACAAAGACATACACTGACACCCAGTAACACAGACACACACGGACACCAAGTAACACAGACACACACTGACACCCAGTAACACAGACACACACTGACACCAAGTAACAAAGACATACACTGACACCAAGTAACAAAGACATGCACTGATACCCAGTAACACAAACACACTTACACCATGTAACACAGACATACACTGACACCAAGTAACAAAGACATACACTGACACCAAGTAAGAAAGACATACACTTACACCAAGTAACAAAGACATACACTGACACCAAGTAACAAAGACACACACTTACACCATGTAACACAGACATACGCTTACACCAAGTAACAAAGACACACACTTACATCACGTAACACAGACATACACTTACTCCAAGTAACAAAGACAAACACTGACACCAAGTCTCAAAGACACACACTGACACTGACACCAAGTATTTTGACATACACTGACACCAAGTAACAATGACATACACTGATACCCAGTAACACAGACATACACTTACACCAAGTCACAAAGACATACACTGATACACAGTAACACAGTCACACACTTACACCAAGTAACACAGACATACACTGACACCAAGTATCAAAGTCATACACTGATACCAGTAACACAGACACACACTTACACCAAGTAACAAAGACAGACACTGACACCAAGTCACAAAGACATAAACTGATACCCAGTAACACAGACACACACTTACACCAAGTAACAAAGACATACACTGACACCAAGTCACAAAGACACACACTGACAACAAGTAACACAGACATGCACTGACACCAAGTCACAAAGACATACACTGATACACAGTAACACAGTCACACACTTACACCAAGTAACAAAGACAGACACTGATACCCAGGAACACAGACACACACTTACACCAAGTAACAAAGACATGCACTGACACCCAGTAACAAAGACATACACTGACACCCAGAAACACAGACACACACCGACACCAAGTAACAAAGACATACACTGACACCAAGTAACAAAGGCATACACTTACACCAAGTAACAAAGACACACACTTACAGCAAGTAACACAGACAAACACAGACACCAAGTAACAAAGTCAGACAAATACACCAAGTAACAAAGACATACATTGATTCCCAGTAACACAAACACAAACTTACACCAAGTAACAAAGACATACACTGACACCAAGTCACAAAGAAACACACTGATACCCAGTAACAAAGACATACACTGACACCAAGTCACAAAGACATACACTGATACCCAGTAACACAGACACACACTTACACCAAGTAACACAGACATACACTGGCACCAAGTAACAAAGACATACACTGATACCCAGTAACAGAGGCACACACTTACACCAAGTAACAAAGACAGATACTGATACCCAGTAACACAGACACACACTTACAACATGTAACAAAGACATACACTGACACCCAGTAACACAGACACACACGGACACCAAGTAACACAGACACACACTGACACCCAGTAACACAGACACACACTGACACCAAGTAACAAAGACATACACTGACACCAAGTAACAAAGACATACACTGATACCCAGTAACACAAACACACACTTACACCAAGTAACAAAGACATGCACTGATACCCAGTAACACAGAAACACACTTACACCATGGAACACAGACATACACTGACACCAAGTAACAAAGACATACACTGACACCAAGTAAGAAAGACATACACTTACACCAAGTAACAAAGACATACACTGACACCAAGTAACAAAGACACACACTTACACCATGTAACACAGACATACGCTTACACCAAGTAACAAAGACACACACTTACATCACGTAACACAGACATACACTTACTCCAAGTAACAAAGACAAACACTGACACCAAGTCTCAAAGACACACACTGACACTGACACCAAGTATTTTGACATACACTGACACCAAGTAACAATGACATACACTGATACCCAGTAACACAGACACACACTTACACCAAGTCACAAAGACATACACTGATACACAGTAACACAGTCACACACTTACACCAAGTAACACAGACATACTCTGAGACCAAGTATCAAAGTCATACACTGATACCAGTAACACAGACACACACTTACACCAAGTAACAAAGACAGACACTGATACCCAGTAACACAGACACACACTTTCACCAAGTAACAAATACATACACTGACACCCAGTAATAAAGACATACACTGACACGCAGTAACACAGACACACACCGACACCAAGTAACAAAGACATACACTGACACCAAGAAACAAAGGCATACACTTACACCAAGTAACAAAGACAGACAAATACACCAAGTAACAAAGACATACACTTACACCAAGTATTTTGACATACACTGACACCAAGGAACAAAGACATACATTGATACCCAGTAACACAGACACACACTGACACCAAGTAACAAAGACATACACTGACACCAAGTCACAAAGACACACACTGATACCCAGTAACAAAGACATACACTGACACCAAGTCACAAAGACATACACTGATACCCAGTAACACAGACACACACTTACACCAAGTAACACAGACATACACTGGCACCAAGTAACAAAGACATACACTGATACCCAGTAACACAGGCACACACTTACACCAAGTAACAAAGACAGATACTGATACCCAGTAACACAGACACAGACTTACAACATGTAACAATGACATACACTGACACCCAGTAACACAGACACACACGGACACCAAGTAACACAGACACACACTGACACCCAGTAACACAGACACACACTGACACCAAGTAACAAAGACATACACTGACACCAAGTAACAAAGACATACACTGATACCCAGTAACACAAACACACACTTACACCAAGTAACAAAGACATGCACTGATACCCAGTAACACAGAAACACACTTACACCATGGAACACAGACATACACTGACACCAAGTAACAAAGACATACACTGACACCAAGTAAGAAAGACATACACTTACACCAAGTAACAAAGACATACACTGACACCAAGTAACAAAGACACACACTTACACCATGTAACACAGACATACGCTTACACCAAGTAACAAAGACACACACTTACATCACGTAACACAGACATACACTTACTCCAAGTAACAAAGACAAACACTGACACCAAGTCTCAAAGACACACACTGACACTGACACCAAGTATTTTGACATACACTGACACCAAGTAACAATGACATACACTGATACCCAGTAACACAGACACACACTTTCACCAAGTCACAAAGACATACACTGATACACAGTAACACAGTCACACACTTACACCAAGTAACACAGACATACACTGACACCAACTATCAAAGTCATACACTGATACCAGTAACACAGACACACACTTACACCAAGTAACAAAGACAGACACTGATACCCAGTAACACAGACACACACTTTCACCAAGTAACAAATACATACACTGACACCCAGTAATAAAGACATACACTGACACCCAGTAACACAGACACACACCGACACCAAGTAACAAAGACATACACTGACACCAAGTAACAAAGGCATACACTTACACCAAGTAACAAAGACACACACTTACACCAAGTAACACAGACAAACACTGACACCAAGTAACAAAGACAGACAAATACACCAAGTAACAAAGACATACACTTACACCAAGTATTTTGACATACACTGACACCAAGGAACAAAGACATACATTGATACCCAGTAACACAGACACACACTGACACCAAGTAACAAAGTCATACACTGACACCAAGTCACAAAGACACACACTGATACCCAGTAACAAAGACATACACTGACACCAAGTCACAAAGACATACACTGATACCCAGTAACACAGACACACACTTACACCAAGTAACACAGACATACACTGGCACCAAGTAACAAAGACATACACTGATACCCAGTAACACAGGCACACACTTACACCAAGTAACAAAGACAGATACTGATACCCAGTAACACAGACACAGACTTACAACATGTAACAATGACATACACTGACACCCAGTAACACAGACACACACGGACACCAAGTAGCAAAGACACACACTTACACCAAGTAACACAGACACACACTGACACCCAGTAACAAAGACATACACTGACACCAAGTAACAAAGACATACACTGACACCAAGTAACAAAGACATACACTGATACCCAGTAACACGGACACACACTTACACCAAGTAACAAAGACATACACTGATACCCAGTAACACAGAAACACACTTACGCCATGTAACACAGACATACACTGGCACCAAGTACAAAAGACATACACTGGTACCCAGTAACACAGACACACACTTACACCAAGTAACACTGACATACACTGGCACCAAGTAACAAAGACATACACTGATACCCAGTAACACAGGCACACACTTACACCAAGTAACACAGACATACACTGACACCAAGTAACAAAGACAGATACTGATACCCAGTAACACAGACACACACTTACAACATGTAACAAAGACATACACTGACACCCAGTAACACAGACACACACGGACACCACGTAACAAAGACACTCACTAACACCAAGTAACACAGACACACTGACACCCAGGAACACAGAAACACACTTACACCAAGTAACAAAGACATACACTGACACCAAGTCACAAAGACACACACTGACACCCAGTAACAAAGACATGCACTGACACCAAGTCACAAAGACATACACTGATACACAGTAACACAGTCACACACTTACACCAAGTAACACAGACATACACTGACACCAAGTATCAAAGTCATACACTGAAAACAGTAACACAGATACACGCTTACACCAAGTAACAAAGACAGACACTGATACCCAGGAACACAGACACACACTTACACCAAGTAACAAAGACATGCACTGACACCCAGTAACAAAGACATACACTGACAGCCAGTAACACAGACAAACACTGACACCAAGTAACAAAGACAGACAAATACACCAAGTAACAAAGACATACACTTACACCAAGTATTTTGACATACACTGACACCAAGGAACAAAGACATACATTGATACCCAGTAACACAGACACACACTGACACCAAGTAACAAAGACATACACTGACACCAAGTCACAAAGACACACACTGATACCCAGTAACAAAGACATACACTGACACCAAGTCACAAAGACATACACTGATACCCAGTAACACAGACACACACTTACACCAAGTAACACAGACATACACTGGCACCAAGTAACAAAGACATACACTGATACCCAGTAACACAGGCACACACTTACACCAAGTAACAAAGTCAGATACTGATACCCAGTAACACAGACACAGACTTACAACATGTAACAATGACATACACTGACACCCAGTAACACAGACACACACGGACACCAAGTAACAAAGACACACACTTACACCAAGTAACACAGACACACACTGACACCCAGTAACAAAGACATACACTGACACCAAGTAACAAAGACATACACTGACACCAAGTAACAAAGACATACACTGATACCCAGTAACACAGACACACACTTACACCAAGTAACAAAGACATACACTGATACCCAGTAACACAGAAACACACTTACGCCATGTAACACAGACATACACTGGCACCAAGTACAAAAGACATACACTGGTACCCAGTAACACAGACACACACTTACACCAAGTAACACTGACATACACTGGCACCAAGTAACAAAGACATACACTGATACCCAGTAACACAGGCACACACTTACACCAAGTAACACAGACATACACTGACACCAAGTAACAAAGACAGATACTGATACCCAGTAACACAGACACACACTTACAACATGTAACAAAGACATACACTGACACCCAGTAACACAGACACACACGGACACCACGTAACAAAGACACTCACTAACACCAAGTAACACAGACACACTGACACCCAGGAACACAGAAACACACTTACACCAAGTAACAAAGACATACACTGACACCAAGTCACAAAGACACACACTGACACCCAGTAACAAAGACATGCACTGACACCAAGTCACAAAGACATACACTGATACACAGTAACACAGTCACACACTTACACCAAGTAACACAGACATACACTGACACCAAGTATCAAAGTCATACACTGAAAACAGTAACACAGATACACGCTTACACCAAGTAACAAAGACAGACACTGATACCCAGGAACACAGACACACACTTACACCAAGTAACAAAGACATGCACTGACACCCAGTAACAAAGACATACACTGACACCCAGTAACACAGACAAACACTGACACCAAGTAACAAAGACAGACAAATACACCAAGTAACAAAGACATACACTTACACCAAGTATTTTGACATACACTGACACCAAGGAACAAAGACATACATTGATACCCAGTAACACAGACACACACTGACACCAAGTAACAAAGACATACACTGACACCAAGTCACAAAGACACACACTGATACCCAGTAACAAAGACATACACTGACACCAAGTCACAAAGACATACACTGATACCCAGTAACACAGACACACACTTACACCAAGTAACACAGACATACACTGGCACCAAGTAACAAAGACATACACTGATACCCAGTAACACAGGCACACACTTACACCAAGTAACAAAGTCAGATACTGATACCCAGTAACACAGACACAGACTTACAACATGTAACAATGACATACACTGACACCCAGTAACACAGACACACACGGACACCAAGTAACAAAGACACACACTTACACCAAGTAACACAGACACACACTGACACCCAGTAACAAAGACATACACTGACACCAAGTAACAAAGACATACACTGACACCAAGTAACAAAGACATACACTGATACCCAGTGACACAGACACACACTTACACCAAGTAACAAAGACATACACTGATACCCAGTAACACAGAAACACACTTACGCCATGTAACACAGACATACACTGGCACCAAGTACAAAAGACATACACTGGTACCCAGTAACACAGACACACACTTACACCAAGTAACACAGACATACACTGGCACCAAGTAACAAAGACATGCACTGATACCCAGTAACACAGGCACACACTTACACCAAGTAACACAGACATACACTGACACCAAGTAACAAAGACAAATACTGATACCCAGTAACACAGACACACACTTACAACATGTAACAAAGACATACACTGACACCCAGTAACACAGACAGACACGGACACCACGTAACAAAGACACACACTAACACCAAGTAACACAGACACACACTGACACCCAGGAACACAGACACACACATACACCAAGTAACAAAGACATACACTGACACCAAGTCACAAAGACACACACTGACACCCAGTAACAAAGACATGCACTGACACCAAGTCACAAAGAGATACACTGATACACAGTAACACAGTCACACACTTACAACAAGTAACACAGACACTCACTGACACCCAGGAACACAGACACACACTTACACCAAGTAACAAAGACATACACTGAAACCAAGTAACAAAGACATGCACTGACACCCAGTAACAAAGACATACACTGACACCCAGTAACACAGACACACACCGACACCAAGTAACAAAGACATACACTGACACCAAGTAACCAAGGCATACACTTACACCAAGTAACAAAGACACACACTTACACCAAGTAACACAGACAAACCCAGACACCAAGTAACAAAGACAGACAAATACACCAAGTAACAAAGACATACATTGATACCCAGTAACACAAACACACACTTACACCAAGTAACAAAGACATACACTGACACCAAGTCACAAAGAAACACACTGACACCAAGTAAGAAAGACATACACTTACACCAAGTAACAAAGACATACACTGACACCAAGTAACAAAGACACACACTTACACCATGTAACACAGACATACGCTTACACCAAGTAACAAAGACACACACTTACATCACGTAACACAGACATACACTTACTCCAAGTAACAAAGACAAACACTGACACCAAGTCTCAAAGACACACACTGACACTGACACCAAGTATTTTGACATACACTGACACCAAGTAACAATGACATACACTGATACCCAGTAACACAGACACACACTTACACCAAGTCACAAAGACATACACTGATACACAGTAACACAGTCACACACTTACACCAAGTAACACAGACATACACTGACACCAAGTATCAAAGTCATACACTGATACCAGTAACACAGACACACACTTACACCAAGTAACAAAGACAGACACTGATACCCAGTAACACAGACACACACTTTCACCAAGTAACAAAGACATACACTGACACCCAGTAACAAAGACATACACTGACACCCAGTAACACAGACACACACCGACACCAAGTAACAAAGACATACACTGACACCAAGTAACAAAGGCATACACTTACACCAAGTAACAAAGACACACACTTACACCAAGTAACACAGACAAACACTGACACCAAGTAACAAAGACAGACAAATACACCAAGTAACAAAGACATACACTTACACCAAGTATTTTGACATACACTGACACCAAGGAACAAAGACATACATTGATACCCAGTAACACAGACACACACTGACACCAAGTAACAAAGACATACACTGACACCAAGTCACAAAGACACACACTGATACCCAGTAACAAAGACATAAACTGACACCAAGTCACAAAGACATACACTGATACCCAGTAACACAGACACACAATTACACCAAGTAACACAGACATACACTTGCACCAAGTAACAAAGACATACACTGATACGCAGTAACACAGGCACACACTTACACCAATTAACAAAGACAGATACTGATACCCAATAACACAGACACTGACTTACAACATGTAACAATGACATACACTGACACCCAGTAACACAGACACACACGGACACCAAGTAACAAAGACACACACTTACACCAAGTAACACAGACACACACTGACACCCAGTAACAAAGACATACACTGACACCAAGTAACAAAGACATACACTGATACCCAGTAACACAGACACACACTTACACCAAGTAACAAAGACATATACTGATACCCAGTAACACAGAAACACACTTACGCCATGTAACACAGACATACACTGGCACCAAGTACAAAAGACATACACTGGTACCCAGTAACACAGACACACACTTACACCAAGTAACACAGACATACACTGGCACCAAGTAACAAAGACATACACTGATACCCAGTAACACAGGCACACACTTACACCAAGTAACACAGAAATACACTGACACCAAGTAACAAAGACAGATACTGATACCCAGTAACACAGACACACACTTACAACATGTAAAAAGACATACACTGACACGCAGTAACACAGACACACACGGACACCACGTAACAAAGACACACACTAACACCAAGTAACACAGACACACACTGACACCCAGGAACACAGACACACACTTACACCAAGTAACAAAGACATACACTGACACCAAGTCACAAAGACACACACTGACACCCAGTAACAAAGACATGCACTGACACCAAGTCACAAAGACATACACTGATACACAGTAACACAGTCACACACTTACACCAAGTAACACAGACATACACTGACACCAAGTATCAAAGTCATACACTGATACCCAGTAACACAGACACACACTTACACCAAGTAACACAGACATACACTGGCACCAAGTAACACAGACATACACTGATACCCAGTAACACAGAAACACAATTACACCATGTAACACAGACATACACTGACACCATGTAACAAAGACATACACTGACACCAAGTAACAAAGACATGCACTGACACCAAGTGACAAAGACATACACTTACACCAAGTAACAAAGACATACACTGACACCAAGTAACAAAGACATACACTGATACCAGTAACACAGACACACACTTACACCAAGTAACAAAGACATGCACTGATACCCAGTAACACAGAAACACAATTACACCATGTAACACAGACATACACTGACACCATGTAACAAAGACATACACTGACACCAAGTAACAAAGACATGCACTGACACCAAGTGACAAAGACATACACTTACACCAAGTAACAAAGACATACACTGACACCAAGTAACAAAGACATACACTGATACCCAGTAACACAGACACACACTTACACCAAGTAACAAAGACATACACTGATACCCAGTAACAAAGACACACACTTACACCATGTAACACAGACATACGCTTACACCAAGTAACAAAGACACACACTTACATCACGTAACACAGACATACACTTACACCAAGTAACAAAGACAAACACTGACACCAAGTCTCAAAGACACACACTGACACTGACACCAAGTATTTTGACATACACTGTCACCAAGTAACAATGACATACACTGATACCCAGTAACACAGACACACACTTACACCAAGTCACAAAGACATACACTGATACACAGTAACACAGTCACACACCTACACCAAGTAACACAGACATACACTGTCACCAAGTATCAAAGTCATACACTAATACCAGTAACACAGACAAACACTTACACCCAGTAACAAAGACATACACTGACACCCAGTAACACAGACACACACCGACACCAAGTAACAAAGACATACACTGACACCAAGTAACAAAGGCATACACTTACACCAAGTAACAAAGACACACACTTACACCAAGTAACACAGACAGACAAATACACCAGTTAACAAAGACATACACTTACACCAAGTATTTTGACATACACTGACACCAAGGAACAAAGACATACATTGATACCCAGTAACACAGACACACACTGACACCAAGTAACAAAGACACACACTGACACAAAGTCACAAAGACACACACTGATACCCAGTAACAAAGACATACACTGACACCAAGTCACAAAGACATACACTGATACCCAGTAACACAGACACACACTTACACCAAGTAACACAGACATACACTGGCACCAAGTAACAAAGACATACACTGACACCAAGTAACAAAGACATGCACTGACACCAAGTGACAAAGACATACACTTACACCAAGTAACAAAGACATACACTGACACCAAGTCACAAAGACATACACTGATACCCAGTAACACAGACACACACTTACACCAAGTAACACAGACATACACTGGCACCAAGTAACAAAGACATACACTGATACCCAGTAACACAGGCACACACTTACACCAAGTAACAAAGACAGATACTGACACCCAGTAAAACAGACACAGACTTACAACATGTAACAATGACATACACTGACACCCAGTAACACAGACACACATGGACACCAAGTAACAAAGACACACACTTACACCAAGTAACACAGACACACACTGACACCCAGTAACAAAGACATACACTGACACCAAGTAACAAAGACATACACTGATACCCAGTAACACAGACACACACTTACACCAAGTAACAAAGACATACTCTGATACCCAGTAACACAGAAACACACTTACGCCATGTAACACAGACATACACTGGCACCAAGTACAAAAGACATACACTGGTACCCAGTAACACAGACACACACTTACACCAAGTAACACAGACATACACTGGCACCAAGTAACAAAGACATACACTGATACCCAGTAACACAGGCACACACTTACACCAAGTAACACAGACATACACTGACACCAAGTAACAAAGACAGATACTGATACCCAGTAACACAGACACACACTTAAAACATGTAACAAAGACATACACTGACACCCAGTAACACAGACACACACGGACACCACGTAACAAAGACACACACTAACAGCAAGTAACACAGACACACACTGACACCCAGTAACACAGACACACACTTGCACCAAGTAACAAAGACATACACTGACACCAAGTCACAAAGACACACACTGATACACAGTAACACAGTCACACACCTACACCAAGTAACACAGACATACACTGTCACCAAGTATCAAAGTCATACACTAATACCAGTAACACAGACACACACTTACACCAAGTAACAAAGACAGACACTGATACCCAGTAACACAGACACACACTTTCACCAAGTAACAAAGACATACACTGACACCCAGTAACAAAGACATACACTGACACCCAGTAACACAGACACACACCGACACCAAGTAACAAAGACATACACTGACACCAAGTAACAAAGGCATACACTTACACCAAGTAACAAAGACACACACTTACACCAAGTAACACAGACAAACACTGACACCAAGTAACAAAGACAGACAAATACACCAGTTAACAAAGACATACACTTACACCAAGTATTTTGACATACACTGACACCAAGGAACAAAGACATACATTGATACCCAGTAACACAGACACACACTGACACCAAGTAACAAAGACACACACTGACACAAAGTCACAAAGACACACACTGATACCCAGTAACAAAGACATACACTGACACCAAGTCACAAAGACATACACTGATACCCAGTAACACAGACACACACTTACACCAAGTAACACAGACATACACTGGCACCAAGTAACAAAGACATACACTGATACCCAGTAACACAGGCACACACTTACACCAAGTAACAAAGACAGATACTGACACCCAGTAAAACAGACACAGACTTACAACATGTAACAATGACATACACTGACACCCAGTAACACAGACACACATGGACACCAAGTAACAAAGACACACACTTACACCAAGTAACACAGACACACACTGACACCCAGTAACAAAGACATACACTGACACCAAGTAACAAAGACATACACTGATACCCAGTAACACAGACACACACTTACACCAAGTAACAAAGACATACTCTGATACCCAGTAACACAGAAACACACTTACGCCATGTAACACAGACATACACTGGCACCAAGTACAAAAGACATACACTGGTACCCAGTAACACAGACACACACTTACACCAAGTAACACAGACATACACTGGCACCAAGTAACAAAGACATACACTGATACCCAGTAACACAGGCACACACTTACACCAAGTAACACAGACATACACTGACACCAAGTAACAAAGACAGATACTGATACCCAGTAACACAGACACACACTTAAAACATGTAACAAAGACATACACTGACACCCAGTAACACAGACACACACGGACACCACGTAACAAAGACACACACTAACACCAAGTAACACAGACACACACTGACACCCAGTAACACAGACACACACTTGCACCAAGTAACAAAGACATACACTGACACCAAGTCACAAAGACACACACTGACACCCAGTAACAAAGACATGCACTGACACCAAGTCACAAAGACACACACTGATACACAGTAACACAGTCACACACCTACACCAAGTAACACAGACATACACTGTCACCAAGTATCAAAGTCATACACTAATACCAGTAACACAGACACACACTTACACCAAGTAACAAAGACAGACACTGATACCCAGTAACACAGACACACACTTTCACCAAGTAACAAAGACATACACTGACACCCAGTAACAAAGACATACACTGACACCCAGTAACACAGACACACACCGACACCAAGTAACAAAGACATACACTGACACCAAGTAACAAAGGCATACACTTACACCAAGTAACAAAGACACACACTTACACCAAGTAACACAGACAAACACTGACACCAAGTAACAAAGACAGACAAATACACCAGTTAACAAAGACATACACTTACACCAAGTATTTTGACATACACTGACACCAAGGAACAAAGACATACATTGATACCCAGTAACACAGACACACACTGACACCAAGTAACAAAGACACACACTGACACAAAGTCACAAAGACACACACTGATACCCAGTAACAAAGACATACACTGACACCAAGTCACAAAGACATACACTGATACCCAGTAACACAGACACACACTTACACCAAGTAACACAGACATACACTGGCACCAAGTAACAAAGACATACACTGATACCCAGTAACACAGGCACACACTTACACCAAGTAACAAAGACAGATACTGACACCCAGTAAAACAGACACAGACTTACAACATGTAACAATGACATACACTGACACCCAGTAACACAGACACACATGGACACCAAGTAACAAAGACACACACTTACACCAAGTAACACAGACACACACTGACACCCAGTAACAAAGACATACACTGACACCAAGTAACAAAGACATACACTGATACCCAGTAACACAGACACACACTTACACCAAGTAACAAAGACATACTCTGATACCCAGTAACACAGAAACACACTTACGCCATGTAACACAGACATACACTGGCACCAAGTACAAAAGACATACACTGGTACCCAGTAACACAGACACACACTTACACCAAGTAACACAGACATACACTGGCACCAAGTAACAAAGACATACACTGATACCCAGTAACACAGGCACACACTTACACCAAGTAACACAGACATACACTGACACCAAGTAACAAAGACAGATACTGATACCCAGTAACACAGACACACACTTAAAACATGTAACAAAGACATACACTGACACCCAGTAACACAGACACACACTAACACCAAGTAACACAGACACACACTGACACCCAGTAACACAGACACACACTTGCACCAAGTAACAAAGACATACACTGACACCAAGTCACAAAGTCACACACTGACACCCAGTAACAAAGACATGCACTGACACCAAGTCACAAAGACATACACTGATACACAGTAACACAGTCACACACTTACACCAAGTAACACAGACATACACTGACACCAAGTATCAAAGTCATACACTGATACCAGTAACACAGATACACACTTACACCAAGTAACAAAGACAGACACTGATACCCAGGAACACAGACACACACTTACACCAAGTAACAAAGACATGCACTGACACCCAGTAACAAAGACATACACTGACACCCAGTAACACAGACACACACCGACACCAAGTAACAAAGACATACACTGACACCAAGTAACCAAGGCATACACTTACACCAAGTAACAAAGACACACACTTACACCAAGTAACACAGACAAACACAGACACCAAGTAACAAAGACAGACAAATACACCAAGAAACAAAGACATACATTGATACCCAGTAACACAAACACACACTTACACCAAGTAACAAAGACATACACTGACACCAAGTCACAAAGAAACACACTGATACCCAGTAACAAAGACATACACTGACACCAAGTCACAAAGACATACACTGATACCCAGTAACACAGACACACACTTACACCAAGTAACGCAGACATACACTGGCACCAATTAACAAAGACATACACTGATACCCAGTAACACAGACACACACTTACACCAAGTAACACAGACAAACGCTGACACCCAGTAACACAGACGCACACTGACACCAAGTAACAAAGACATACACTGACACCAAGTAACAAAGCAATACACTTACACCAAGTAACAAAGACATACACTGATACCCAGTAACACAAACACACACTTACACCTAGTAACAAAGACATGCACTGATACCCAGTAACACAGAAACACACTTACACCATGTAACACAGACATACACTGACACGAAGTAACAAAGACATAAACTGACACCAAGTAACAAAGACATACACTTACACCAAGTAACAAAGACATACACTGATACCCAGTAACATTGACACACAATTACACCAAGTAACAAAGACATACACTGATACCCAGTAACAAAGACACACACGTACACCATGTAACACATACATACGCTTACACCAAGTAACAAAGATACACACTTACATCACGTAACACAGACATACACTGACACCAGGTAACAAAGACAGACAATTACACCAAGCAACAAAGACATACACTTACACCATGTATTTTGACATACACTGACACCCAGTAACAAAGACTTACACTGACACCCAGTAACACAGACACACACCGACACCAAGTAACAAAGACATACACAGACACCAAGTAACAAAGGCATACACTTACACCAATTGACAAAGACACACACTTACACCATGTAACACAGACAAACACAGACACAAAGTAACAAAGACAGACAAATACACCAAGTAACAAAGACATACACTTACACCAAGTATTTTGACATACACTGACACCAAGTAACAAATACATACATTGATACCCAGTAACACAGACACACACTTACACCAAGTAACAAAGACATACACTGACACCAAGTCACAAAGAAACACACTGATACCCAGTAACAAAGACATACACTGACACCAAGTCACAAAGACATACACTGATACCCAGTAACACAGACACACACTTACACCAAGAAACACAGACATACACTGGCACCAAGTAACAAAGACATCCACTGATACCCAGTAACACAGGCACACACTTACACCAAGTAACAAAGACAGATACTGATACCCAGTAACACAGACACACAATTACAACATGTAACAATGACATACACTGACACCCAGTAACACAGACACACACGGACACCAAGTAACAAAGACACACACATACACCAAGTAACACAGACACACACTGACACCCAGTAACACAGACACACACTTACACCAAGTAACAAAGACATACACTGACACCAAGTAACAAAGACATACACTTACACCAAGTAACAAAGACATACACTTACACCAAGTAACACAGACACACACTTACACCATGTAACACAGACATACACTGACACCAAGTAACAAGGACATACACTGACACCAAGTAACAAAGACATACACATGCACCAAGTAACAAAGACATACACAGACACCATGTAACAAAGACATACACTGATACCCAGTAACATTGACACACACTTACACCAAGTAACAAAGACATACACTGATACCCAATAACAAAGACACACACTTACACCATGTAACACAGACATACGCTTACACCAAGTAACAAAGACACACACTTACATCACGTAACACAGCCATACACTGACACCAGGTAACAAAGACAGACAATTACACCAAGCAACAAAGACATGGACTTACACCATGTATTTTGACATACACTGACACCCAGTAAAAAAGACATAAAGTGACACCAAGTCACAAAGACACACACTGACACCCAGTAACAAAGACATACAGTGACACTAAGTCACAAAGACATACACTGATACCCTGTAACACAAACACACACTTACACCAATTAACACAGACATACACTGACACCAAGCAACAAAGACATACACTGATACCCAGTAACACAGACACACAATTACACCAATTAACACAGACATACACTGACAGCAAGTAACAAAGACATGCACTGATACCAAGTCACAAAGACATACACTGATACCTAGTAACACAGACACACACTGACACCAAGTAACAAAGACATTCACTGACACCAAGTAACACAGACACACTCTGACACCCATTAACAAAGACATACACTGACACCAAGTCACAAAGACATACACTGATACCCAGTAACACAGACACACACTTACACCAAGTAACAAAGACATACACTGACACCAAGTCACAAAGACATACACTGATAGCCAGTAACACAGACACACACTTACACCAAGTAACACAGACATATACTGACACCAAGTAACAAAGACATACACTGATACCCAGTAACACAGACACACACTTACACCAAGTAACAAAGACAGACACTGATACCCAGTAACACAGACACACACTTACACCAAGTAACAAAGACATACACTGACACCCAGTAACAAAGACATACACTGACACCCAGTAACACAGATATACACGGACACCAAGTAACACAGACACACACTGACACCCAAAAAGACAAACAAACACACTGACACCAAGTAACACAGAAATACACTGACACCAAGTAACAAAGACATACACTTACACCAAGTATTTTGACATACACTGACACCAAGTAACAAAGACATACACTGATACCCAGTAACACAGAAACACACTTACACCAAGTAACAAAGACATACACTGACACCAAGTCACAAAGACACACACTGACACCCAGTAACAAAGACATACACTGACACCAAGTCACAAAGACATACACTGATACACAGTAACACAGTCACACACTTACACCAAGTAACACAGACATGCACAGACACCAAGTAACAAAGACATACACTGATACCCAGTAACACAGACACACACTTACACCAAGTAACAAAGACATACCCTGACACCCAGTAACACAGACACACACGGACACCAAGTAACAAAGACACACACTTACACCAAGTAACACAGACGCGCACTGACACCCAGAAACACAGACACACACTTACACCTAGTAACACAGACATACACAGACACCAAGTAACACAGATATACACGGACACTAAGTAACAAAGACACACACTTACACCAAGTAACACAGGCACACTCTGACACCCAGTAAGACAAACAAACACACTGACACCCAGTAACACAGATATACACGGACACTAAGTCACAAAGACACACACTTACACCAAGTAACACAGACACACTCTGACACCCAGTAAGACAAACAAACACACTGACACCAAGTAACACAGAAATACACTGACACCAAGTAACAAAGACATACACTTACACCAAGTATTTTGACATACACTGACACCAAGTATCAAAGACATACGCTGATACCCAGTAACACAGACACACACTTACACCACGTAACACAGTCATATACTGACACCAAGCAACAAAGACATACACTGATACCCAGTAACACAGACACACACTTACACCAAGTAACAAAGACAGACACTGATACCCAGTAACACAGACACACACTTACAGCAAGTAACAAAGACATACACTGACACCCAGTAACAAAGACATACACTGACACACAGTAACACAGATATGCACGGACACTAAGTAACAAAGACACACACTTACACCAAGTAACACAGACACACTCTGACACCCAGTAAGACAAACAAACACACTGACACCAAGTAACACAGAAATACACTGAAACCAAGTAACAAAGACATACACTTACACCAAGTATTTTGACATCCACTGACACCACGTAGCAAAGACATACACTGATACCCAGTAACACGGACACACACTTACACCAAGTAACAAAGACATACACTGACACCAAGTCACAAAGACACACACTGACACCCATTAACCAAGACATACACTGACACCAAGTCACAAAGACATACACTGATACACAGTAACACAGTCACACACTTACACCAAGTAACAAAGACATACACTGACACCAAGTAACAAAGACATACCCTGACACCCAGTAACACAGACACACACGGACAACAAGTAACAAAGACACACACTTACACCAAGTAACACAGACGCGCACTGACACCCAGTAACGCAGACACACACTTACACCAAGTAACACAGACATACACTGACACCAAGTAACAAAGACACACACTGATACCCAGTAACACAGGCACACACTTACACCAAGTAACACAGACATGCACAGACACCAAGTAACAAAGACATACACTGATACCCAGTAACACAGACACACGCTTACACCAAGTAACAAAGACATACCCTGACACCCAGTAACACAGACACACACGGACACCAAGTAACAAAGACAAACACTTACACCAAGTAACACAGACGCGCACTGACACCCAGTCACACAGACACACACTTACACCAAGTAACACAGACATACACTGACAACAAGTAACAAAGACACACACTGATACCCAGTAACACAGGCACACACTTACACCAAGTAACACAGACATGCACAGACACCAAGTAACAAAGACATTCACTGACACCCAGTAACACAGACACAAACTTACACCAGGTAACAAAGACATACACTGATACCCAGTAACACAGACACACACTTACACCAAGTTACAAAGACAAACACTGACACCAAGTCACAAAGACACACACTGACACCCAGTAACAAAGACATACACTGACACCAAGTCACAAAGACATACACTGATACACAGTAACACAGTCACACACTTACACCAAGTAACACAGACATGCACAGACACCAAGTAACAAAGACATACACTGATACCCAGTAACACAGACACACACTTACACCAAGTAACAAAGAATACCCTGACACCCAGTAACACAGACACACACGGACACCAAGTAACAAAGACACACACTTACACCAAGTAACACAGACGCGCACTGACACCCAGAAACACAGACACACACTTACACCTAGTAACACAGACATACACTGACACCAAGTAATACAGATATACATGGACACTAAGTAACAAAGACACACACTTACACCAAGTAACACAGACACACTCTGACACCCAGTAAGACAAACAAACACACTGACACCCAGTAACACAGATATACACGGACACTAAGTCACAAAGACACACACTTATACCAAGTAACACAGACACACTCTGACACCCAGTAAGACAAACAAACACACTGACACCAAGTAACACTGAAGTACACTGACACCAAGTAACAAAGACATACACTTACACCAAGTATTTTGACATACACTGACACCAAGTAGCAAAGACATACGCTGATACCCAGTAACACAGACACACACTTACACCACGTAACACAGTCATATACTGACACCAAGCAACAAAGACATACACTGATACCCAGTAACACAGACACACACTTACACCAAGTAACAAAGACAGACACTGATACCCAGTAACACAGACACACACTTACACCAAGTAACAAAGACATACACTGACACACAGTAACACAGATATGCTCGGACACTAAGTAACAAAGACACACACTTACACCAAGTAACACAGACACACTCTGACACCCAGTAAGACAAACAAACACACTGACACCAAGTAACACAGAAATACACTGACACCAAGTAACAAAGACATACACTTACACCAATTATTTTGACATCCACTGACACCAAGTAGCAAAGACATACACTGATACCCAGTAACACAGACACACACTTACACAAAGTAACAAAGACATACACTGACACCAAGTCACAAAGACACACACTGACACCCATTAACCAAGACATACACTGACACCAAGTCACAAAGACATACCCTGACACCCAGTAACACAGACACACACGGACAACAAGTAACAAAGACACACACTTACACCAAGTAACACAGACGCGCACTGACACCCAGTAACACAGACACACACTTACACCAAGTAACACAGACATACACTGACACCAAGTAACAAAGACACACACTGATACCCAGTAACACAGGCACACACTTACACCAAGTAACACAGACATGCACAGACACCAAGTAACAAAGACATACACTGATACCCTGTAACACAGACACACACTTACACCAAGTAACAAAGACATACCCTGACACCCAGTAACACAGACACACACGGACACCAAGTAACAAAGACACACACTTACACCAAGTAACACAGACGCGCACTGACACCCAGTAACACAGACACACACTTACACCAAGTTACAAAGACATACACTGACACCAAGTCACAAAGACACACACTGACACCCAGTAACAAAGACATACACTGACACCAAGTCACAAAGACATACACTGATACACAGTAACACAGTCACACACTTACACCAAGTAACACAGACATGCACAGACACCAAGGAACAAAGACATACACTGATACCCAGTAACACAGACACACACTTACACCAAGTAACAAAGACATACCCTGACACCCAGTAACACAGACACACACGGACACCAAGTAACAAAGACACACACTTACACCAAGTAACACAGACGCGCACTGACACCCAGAAACACAGACACACACTTACACCTAGTAACACAGACATACACTGACACCAAGTAATACAGATATACATGGACACTAAGTAACAAAGACACACACTTACACCAAGTAACACAGACACACTCTGACACCCAGTAAGACAAACAAACACACTGACACCCAGTAACACAGATATACACGGACACTAAGTCACAAAGACACACACTTATACCAAGTAACACAGACACACTCTGACACCCAGTAAGACAAACAAACACACTGACACCAAGTAACACTGAAATACACTGACACCAAGTAACAAAGACATACACTTACACCAAGTATTTTGACATACACTGACACCAAGTAGCAAAGACATACGCTGATACCCAGTAACACAGACACACACTTACACCACGTAACACAGTCATATACTGACACCAAGCAACAAAGACATACACTGATACCCAGTAACACAGACACACACTTACACCAAGTAACAAAGACAGACACTGATACCCAGTAACACAGACACACACTTACACCAAGTAACAAAGACATACACTGACACACAGTAACACAGATATGCTCGGACACTAAGTAACAAAGACACACACTTACACCAAGTAACACAGACACACTCTGACACCCAGTAAGACAAACAAACACACTGACACCAAGTAACACAGAAATACACTGACACCAAGTAACAAAGACATACACTTACACCAAGTATTTTGACATCCACTGACACCAAGTAGCAAAGACATACACTGATACCCAGTAACACAGACACACACTTACACAAAGTAACAAAGACATACACTGACACCAAGTCACAAAGACACACACTGACACCCATTAACCAAGACATACACTGACACCAAGTCACAAAGACATACCCTGACACCCAGTAACACAGACACACACGGACAACAAGTAACAAAGACACACACTTACACCAAGTAACACAGACGCGCACTGACACCCAGTAACACAGACACACACTTACACCAAGTAACACAGACATACACTGACACCAAGTAACAAAGACACACACTGATACCCAGTAACACAGGCACACACTTACACCAAGTAACACAGACATGCACAGACACCAAGTAACAAAGACATACACTGATACCCTGTAACACAGACACACACTTACACCAAGTAACAAAGACATACCCTGACACCCAGTAACACAGACACACACGGACACCAAGTAACAAAGACACACACTTACACCAAGTAACACAGACGCGCACTGACACCCAGTAACACAGACACACACTTACACCAAGTAACACAGACATACACTGACAACAAGTAACAAAGACACACACTGATACCCAGTAACACAGGCACACACTTACACCATGTAACACAGACATACACTGACACCAAGTAACAAAGACAGACAATTACACCAAGTAACAAAGACATACACGTACACCAAGTATTTTGACATACACTGACACCAAGTAGCAAAGACATACACTGATACCCAGTAACACAGACACACACTTACACCACGTAACACAGTCATATACTGACACCAAGTAACAAAGACATACACTTACACCAAGTAACAAAGACATACATTGACACCCAGTAACAAAGACAGACACTGACACCCAGTAACACAGACACACACGGACACCAAGTAACAAAGACACACACTTACACCAAGTAACACAGACACACACTGACACCCAGCAACACAAACAAACAGACTGACACCAAGTAACACAGACATCCACTTACACCAAGTAACAAAGACATACACTGACACCAAGTAACAAAGACATACACTGTTACCCAGTAACACAGGCACACACTTACACCAAGTAACACAGACATACACTGACACCAGGTAACAAAGACGGACAATTACACCAAGCAACAAAGACATACAGTTACACCATGTATTTTGCCATACACTGACACCAAGTAGCAAAGACATACACTGATACCCAGTAACACAGACACACAGTGACACCCAGTAACAAAGACATACAGTGACACCAAGTCACAAAGACACACACTGACACCCAGTAACAAAGACATACAGTGACACCAAGTCACAAAGACATACACTGATACCCTGTAACACAGACACACACTTACACCAAGTAACACAGACATACACTGACACCAAGCAACAAAGACATACACTGATACCCAGTAACACAGACACACAATTACACCAAGTAACACAGACATACACTGACACCAAGTAACAAAGACACGCACTGATACCAAGTCACAAAGACATACACTGATACCCATTAACACAGACACACACTGACACCAAGTAACAAAGACATCCACTGACACCAAGTAACACAGATACACTCTGACACCCAGTAACAAAGACATACACTGAAACCAAGTCACAAAGACATACACTGATACAAAGTAACACAGACACACACTTACACCAAGAAACACAGACATATACTGACACCAAGTAACAAAGACATACACTGATACCCAGTAACACAGACACACACTTACAACAAGTAACCAAGACAGACACTGATACCCAGTAACAATGACACACACTTACACCCAGTAACAAAGACATACACTGACACCCAGTAACACAGATATACACGGACACCATGTAACAAAGACACACACTTAAACCAAGTAACACAGACACACACTGACATCCAGTAAGACAAGCAAACACACTGACAACAATTAACACAGAAATAAACTGACACCAAGTAACAAAGACATACACTTACACCAAGTAGTCTGTCATACACTGACACCAAGTAACAAAGGCATACACCGATACCCAGTAACAAAGACATACACTGACACCAAGTCACAAAGACATACACTGATACACAGTAACACAGTCACACACTTACACCAAGTAACACAGACATGCACAGACACCATGTAACAAAGACATACACTGATACCCAGTAACACAGACACACACTTACACCAAGTAAGACAAACAAACACACTGACACCAAGTAACACAGAAATACACTGACACCAATTAACAAAGACATACACTTACACCAAGTATTTTGACATACACTGAGACCATGTAACAAAGACATACACTGATACCCAGTAACACAGACACACACTTACAGCAAGTAACAAAGACATACACTGACACCAAGTAACAAAGACACACACTGACACCCAGTAACAAAGACATACACTGACACCAAGTAACAAAGACATACACTGATACCCAGTAACACAGACACACACTTACACCAAGTAACAAAGACATACACTGACACCCAGTAACAAAGACATACCCTGAAACCCAGTAACACAGACACACACGGACAACAAGTAACAAAGACACACATCTACACCAAGTAACACAGACGCGCACTGACACCAAGTAACACAGACTTACACTGACACCAAGTAACAAAGACACACACTGATACCCAGTAACACAGGCACACACTTACACCATGTAACACAGACATACACTGACACCAAGTAACAAAGAAAGACAATTACACCAAGTAACAAAGACATACACTTACACCAAGTATTTTGACATACACTGACACCAAGTAGCAAAGACATACACTGATACCCAGTAACACAGACACACACTTACACCAAGTAACACAGACATACACTAACACCAAGTAACAAAGACATACACTGATAACCAGTCACACAGACACACACTTACACCAAGTAACAAAGACAGACACAGATACCCAGTAACACAGACATACACTTACACCAAGTAACAAAGACACACACTGACACCCAGTAACAAAGACATACACCGAAACCCAGTAACACAGACACACACGGACATCAAGTAACAAAGACATGCACTGACTCGCAGTAACAAAGACATAGACTGACACCCAGTAACACAGACACACACCGACACCAAGTAACAAAGACATACACTGACACAAAGTAACAAAGGCATACACTTACACCAAGTAACAAGGCCACACACTTACACCAAGTAACACAGACAAACACAGACACCAAGTAACAAAGACAGACAAATACACCAAGTAACAAAGACATACACTTACACCAAGTATTTTGACATACACTGACACCAAGTAACAAAGACATACAATGATACCCAGTAACACAGACACACACTTACACCAAGTAACAAAGACATACACTGACACCAAGTAACACAGACATACACTGGCACCAAGTAACAAAGACATACACTGATACCCAGTAACACAGGCACACACTTACACCAAGTAACAAAGACAGATACTGATACCCAATAACACAGACACACACTTACAACATGTAACAAAGACATACACTGACACCCAGTAACACAGACACACACGGACACCAAGTAACAAAGACACACACTTACACCAAGTAACACAGACACACACTGAAACCCAGTAACACAGACACACACTGACACCAAGTAACAAAGACATACACTTACACCAAGTAACAAAGACATACACTGATACCCAGTAACACAAACACACACTTACACCAAGCAACAAAGACATACACTGATACCCAGTAACACATAAACACACTTACACCATGTAACACAGACATACACTGACACCAAGTAACAAAGACATACACTTACACCAAGTAACAAAGGCATACACTGACACCAAGTAACAAAGACATACACTGATACCCAGTAACATTGACACACACTTACACCAAGTAACAAAGACATACACTGATACCCAGTAACAAAGACACACACTTACACCATGTAACACAGACATACGCTTACACCAAGTAACAAAGACACGCACTTACATCACGTAACACAGACATACACTGACACCAGGTAACAAAGACAGACAATTGCACCAAGCAACAAAGACATACACTTACACCATGTATTTTGACATACACTGACACCAAGTAACAAAGACATACACTGATACCCAGTAACACACACACACTTACACCCAGTAACAAAGACATACAGTGACACCAAGCCACAAAGACACACACTGACACCCAGTAACACAGACACACTCTGACACCCAGTAAGACAAACAAACACACTGACACCAAGTAACACAGAAATACACTGACACCAAGTAACAAAGACATACACTTACACCAAGTATTTTGACATACACTGACACCAAGTAGCAAAGACATACGCTGATACCCAGTAACACAGACACACACTTACACCACGTAACACAGTCATATACTGACACCAAGCAACAAAGACATACACTGATACCCAGTAACACAGACACACACTTACACCAAGTAACACAGACATATACTGACACCAAGTAACAAAGACATACACTGATACCCAGTAACACAGACACAAACTTACACCAAGTAACAGAGACAGACACTGATACCCAGTAACACAGACACACACTTACACCAAGTAACAAAGACATACACTGACACCCAGTAACAATGACATACACTGACACCCAGTAACACAGATATACAGGGACACCAAGTAACAAAGACACACACTTACACCAAGTAACACAGACACACACTGACACCCAGTAAGACAAACAAACACACTGACACCAAGTAACACTGAAATACACTGACACAAAGTAACAAAGACATACACTTACACCAAGTATTTTGACATACACTGACACCAAGTAACAAAGACATACACAGATACCCAGTAACACAGACACACACTTACACCAAGTTACAAAGACATACACTGACACCAAGTCACAAAGACACACACTGACACCCACTAACAAAGACATACACTGACACCAAGTCACAAAGACATACACTGATACACAGTAACACAGTCACACACTTACACCAAGTAACACAGACATGCACAGAAACCAAGTAACAAAGACATACACTGATACCCAGTAACACAGACACACACTTACACCAAGTAACAAAGACAGACACTGATACGCAGTAACACAGACACACACTTACACGAAGTAACAAAGACATACACTGACACCCAGTAACAAAGACATACCCTGACACCCAGTAACACAGACACACACGGACACCAAGCAACAAAGACACACACTAACACCAAGTAACACAGACGCGCACTGACACCCAGTAACACAGACACACACTTACACCAAGTAACACAGACATCCACTGACACCAAGTAACAAAGACATACACTGATACCCAGTAACACAGGCACACACTGCAGGGGTTGGGGGGGGGACACATTGGCGCAATGGTTAGCACCGCAGCCACACAGCTCCAGGGAGCCGGGTTCGATTCTGGGTACTGCCTGTGCCGAGTTTGCAAGTTCTCCCTGTGTCTGCGTGAGTTTCCTCCGGCTGCTCCGGTTTCCTCCCACATGCCAACGACTTGCAGGTTGATAGGTTAATTGGCCATCATAAATTGCCCCTAGTATAGGTAGGTGGCAGGGAAATATATAGGGACAGGTGGGGATGTGATCGGAATACGGAATTAGTGTAGGATTAGCATAAATGGGTGGTTGATGGTCGGCATTGACTCGGTGGGCCGAAGGGCCTGCTAAGTGCTGTCTCTCGAAACTAAACTAAATACTGACACCTAGTGTCACAGACACACACTGACAGACAGTAACACAAACAAACACACACTGAGACCCAGTAACACAGAGAAACACTAATAAACAGTAACAAAGACATACACTGACACCAAGTAACACAGACACACAATGACACCCAGTAACAAAGACATACACTGCCACCAAGTAACAAAGAGAAACATTGATACCAAGTCACAAAGACATACACTGATACCCAGTAACACAGACACACACTGACACCAAGTAACAAAGACATACACTGACAACAAGTAACAAAGGCATACACTTACACCAAGTAACAAAGACACACACTTACGCCAATAAACACAGACAAACACTGACACCAAGTAACAAAGACAGACAAATACACCAAGTAACAAAGACATACACTTACACCAAGTATTTTGACATACACTGACACCAAGTAACAAAGACATACATTGATACCCAGTAACACAGACACACACTGACACCAAGTCACAAAGACATACACTGATACCCAGTAACACCGACACACACTTACACCAAGTAACAAAGACAGATACTGATACCAAGTAACAAAGACATGCACTGAAACCCAGTAACACAGACACACACTGACACCCAGTAACAAAGACATACACTGACACCAAGTCACAAAGACATACACTGATACCCAGTAGCACAGACACACACTTACACCAAGTAACACAGACATATACTGACACCAAGTAACAAAGACATCCACTGATACCCAGTAACACAGACACACACTTACACCAAGTAACAAAGACAGACACTGATACCCAGTAACACAGACACACACTTACACCAAGTAACAAAGACATACACTGACACCCAGTAACAAAGACATACACTGACACCCAGTAACACAGAAATACACTGACACCAAGTAACAAAGACATACACTGACACCAAGTAACAAAGACATACACTGATACCCAATAACACAGACACACACTGACACCAAGTAACAAAGACATGCACTGACACCAAGTCACAAAGACACACACTGACACCCAGTAACAAAGACATACACTGACACCAAGTCACAAAGACATACACTGATACACAGTAACACAGTCACACACTTAAACCATGTAACAAAGACATACGCTGACACCCAGTAACAAAGACATACCCTGACACCCAGTAACACAGACACACACGGACACCAAGTAACAAAGACACACACTTACACCAAGTAACACAGACACGCACAGACACCAAGTAACAAAGACACACACTGATACCCAGTAACACAGACACACACTTACACCAAGTAACAAAGACAGACACTGATACCCAGTAACACAGACACACACTTACACCATGTAACAAAGACATACACTGACACCCAGTAACAAAGACATACCCTGACACCCAGTAACACAGACACACACGGACACCAAGTAACAAAGACACACACTTACACCAAGTAACACAGACGCGCACTGACACCCAGTAACACAGACACACACTTACACCAAGTAACACAGACATGCACTGACACCAAGTAACAAAGACATACACTGATACCCAGTAACACAGGCACACACTTACACCATGTAACACAGACATACACTGACACCCAGTAACAAAGACATACCCTGACACCCAGTAACACAGACACACACGGACACCAAGTAACAAAGACACACACTTACACCAAGGAACACAGACGCGCACTGACACCCAGTAACACAGACACACACTTACACCAAATAACACAGACATGCACTGACACCAAGTAACAAAGACATACACTGATACCCAGTAACACAGGTACACACTTACACCATGTAACACAGACATACACTGACACCAAGTATCAAAGACAGACAATTACACCAAGTAACAAAGACATACACTTACACCAATTATTTTGACATACACTGACACCAAGTAGCAAAGACATACACTGATACCCAGTAACACAGACACACACTTACACCAAGTAACAAAGACATACACTGACAGCAAGTCACAAACACACACACTGACACCCAGTAACAAAGACAGACACTGACACCAAGTCACAAAGACATACACTGATACCCAGTGACACAGACACACACTTACACCAAGTAACACAGACATACACTAACACCAAGTAACAAAGACATACACTGATAACCAGTAACACAGACACACACTTACACCAAGTAACAAAGACAGACACAGATACCCAGTAACACAGACATACACTGACACCCAGTAACAAAGCCATACACTGACACCCAGTAACACAGACACACACGGACACCAAGTGACAAAGACACACACTTACACCAAGTAACACAGACACACACTAACACCCAGCAACACAAACAAACACACTGACACCAAGTAACACAGACATCCACTGACACCAAGTAACAAAGACATACACTGATACCCAGTAACACAGGCACACATTGTGGCGGGGGGGGGAACACATTGGCGCAGTGGTTAGCACCGCAGCCACACCGCTCCAGGGAACCGGGTTCGATTCTGGGTACTGCCTGTGCGGAGTTTGCAAGTTCTCCCTGTGTCTGCGTGAGTTTCCTCCGGGTGCTCCGGTTTCCTCCCACATGCCAACGACTTGCAGGTTGATAGGTTAATTGGCCATCATAAATTGCCCCTAGTATAGGTAAGTGGCAGGGAAATATATAGGGACAGGTGGGGATGTGATCGGAATACGGAATTAGTGTAGGATTAGCATAAATGGGTTGTTGATGGTCGGCACAGACTCGGTGGGCCGAAGGGCCTGTTTAAGTGCTGTATCTCGAAACTAAACTAAATACTGACACCTCGTGTCACAGACACACACTGACAGCCAGTAACACAAACAAACACACACTGAGACCCAGTAACACAGAGAAACACTAATAAACAGTAACAAAGACATACAATGACACCAAGTAACACAGACACACAATATCACCCAGTAACAAAGACATACACTGACACCAAGTAACAAAGACATACATTGATACCAAGTCACAAAGACATACACTGATACCCAGTAACACAGACACACACTGACACCAAGTAACAAAGACTTACACTGACAACAAGTTACAAAGGCATGCACTTACACCAAGTAACAAAGACACACACTTACACCAAGTAACACAGACAAACACTGACACCAAGTAACAAAGACAGGCAAATACACCAAGCAACAAAGACATACACTTACACCAAGTATTTTGACACACACTGACACCAAGTAACAAAGACATACATTGATACCCAGTAACACAGACACACACTTACACCAAGTAACAAAGATATACACTGACACCAAGTCACAAAGACACACACTGACACTCAGTAACAAAGACATACACTGACACCAAGTCACAAAGACATAGACTGATACCCAGTAACACAGACACACACTTACACCAAGTAACACAGAAATACACTGACACCAAGTAACAAAGACATACATTTACACCAACTATTTTGATATACACTGACACCAAGTAACAAAGACATACACTGATACCCAATAACACAGACACACACTTACACCAAGTAACAAAGACATACACTGACACCAAGTCACAAAGACACACACTGACACCCAGTAACACAGTCACACACTTACACCAAGTAACACAGACATGCACAGACACCAAGTAACAAAGACATACACTGATACCCAGGAACACAGACACACACTTACACCAAGTAACAAAGACAGACACTGATACCCAGTAACACAGACAAACACTTACACCATGTAACAAAGACATACACTGACACCCAGTAACAAAGACATTCCCTGACACCAGTAACACAGACACACACGGACACCAAGTAACAAAGACAACACTTACACCAAGTAACACAGACGCGCACTGACACCCAGTAACACAGACACACACTTGCACCAAGTAACACAGACATGCACTGACACCAATTAACAAAGACATACACTGATACCTAGTAACACAGGCACACACTTACAACATGTAACACAGACATACACTGACACCAAGTAACAAAGACAGACAATTACACCAAGTAACAAAGACATACACTTACACCAAGTATTTTGACATACACTGACACCAAGTAGCAGAGACATACACTGATACCCAGTAACACAGACACACACTTACACCAAGTAACAAAGACATACACTGACAGCAAGTCACAAAGACACACACTGACACCCAGTAACAAAGACATACACTGACACCAAGTCACAAAGACATACACTGATACCCAGTGACACAGACACAGACTTACACCAAGTAACACAGACATACACTAACACCAAGTAACAAAGACATACACTGATAAGCAGTAACACAGACACACACTTACACCAAGTAACAAAGACAGACACAGATACCCAGTAACACAGACATACACTGACACCCAGTAACAAAGCCATACACTGACACCCAGTAACACAGACACACACTTACACCAAGTAACACAGACACACACTAACACCCAGCAACACAAACAAACACACTGACACCAAGTAACACAGACATCCACTGACACCAAGTAACAAAGACATACACTGATACCCAGTAACACAGGCACACACTGGGGGGGGGGGGGTGTGGGGACACATTGGCGCAGTGGTTAGCACCGCAGCCACTCCGCTCCAGGGAACCGGGTTCGATTCTGGGTACTGCCTGTGCGGAGTTTGCAAGTTCTCCCTGTGTCTGCGTGAGTTTCCTCCGGGTGCTCCGGTTTCCTCCCACATGCCAACGACTTGCAGGTTGATAGGTTAATTGGCCATCATAAATTGCCCCTAGTATAGGTAAGTGGCAGGGAAATATATAGGGAGAGGTGGGGATGTGATCGGAATACGGAATTAGTGTAGGATTAGCATAAATGGGTGGTTGATGGTCGGCACAGACTCGGTGGGCCGAAGGGCCTGTTTAAGTGCTGCATCTCGAAACTAAACAAAATACTGACACCTCGTGTCACAGACACACACTGACAGCCAGTAACACAAACAAACACACACTGAGACCCAGTAACACAGAGAAACACTAATAAACAGTAACAAAGACATACAATGACACCAAGTAACACAGACACACAATGACACCCAGTAACAAAGACATACACTGACACCAAGTAACAAAGACATACATTGATACCAAGTCACAATGACATACACTGATACCCAGTAACACAGACACACACTGACACCAAGTAACAAAGACTTAAACTGACAACAAGTAACAAAGGCATAAACTTACACCAAGTAACAAAGACACACACTTACACCAAGTAACACAGACAAACACTGACACCAAGTAACAAAGACAGGCAAATACACCAAGCAACAAAGACATACACTTACACCAAGTATTTTGACACACACTGACACCAAGTAACAAAGACATACATTGATACCCAGTAACACAGACACACACTTACACCAAGTAACAAAGATATACACTGACACCAAGTCACAAAGGCACACACTGACACTCAGTAACAAAGACATACACTGACACCAAGTCACAAAGACATAGACTGATACCCAGTAACACAGACACACACACCAAATAACACAGAAATACACTGACACCTAAACTGGATTGGAGCAATCTCCTTGCTAAGAGGGTAAAAAGATCAATCCAAACTTTTTAACTGAATTCAAATTCTCAAATCCTCTGGATAACTAGTCCAGTAACATAACTGCAATCCAACAGAGTACAATTTCCAGCCAGTTCCACCCATTTTGCACAGTACTTGATCTTCCAGCAGACCTAAAGTTATTTTTGCATAAAAAGTTGCAGAGCTTAGATTCAATATGTAGTGGTCCAAGGACAGATCCTCTGAAACAAAAACAAGAAATGCTGGATTCACTCAGCAGGTCTGGCAGCATCTGTGGAAAGAGAAGCAGAGTTAACGTTTCGGCTCAGTGACCCTTCTTCGGAACAGATCCTCTGCTCATTTCTCCATGCTTCACAGTTCTGTACTTTCCTCTTCAGTTACTCATGTCTCTCATTTTTCTAAACCTCCATTAGAAATGAGCAATATGACTAGGGAAAAAGTACATGAAGTGGTTCTCGTTGCCTGTAAGCAGCCATTGTCCCTCTTCGAGCTCTTCCATCATTACCACTGAAAATTTCCTGGATCAGCAATTAGCCGTGGTTTGTAACCCCGAGCATCGGACCCTTAACTGTGGGCTTTCAATATGTAAATGTATCATAATCAGGTCTAATGTAATTGCTCGTTCATTTACATCATTAAGTGAAAATTCAACACTTCTGCACCCCTCGGCGCTTGACCACGTTGTGAACGATCTCGCAGTGTAAGAAATCTGAAATTTCTTCCGATATCATCTCTCCAGCCATATTTTCACCTGTCTCTCCTTATCTGATGCCGTACATTGACACTGATAGCAATCCTGAGATTACTCAGGGAAGAATAGGCAAGAGAGCTTTTTTGGAGAGTATCCGGAATCAGGAGCTAAATTTAAGAGCAGGACCTCAAGGGTTATGATCTCTGGACTGTTATGCGAGCCACGTGCAAATTACCAAAAGTATAAGCAGATTAGGGAGGTGAACATGTGGCTGTAGGGAAGCTGTGGGAAAGAGGGGTTCCATTTCTTTGGATACTAACACGAGTACTAGGACAGGAAGGAACCATACCATTGGGCTGGGTTTCACCTGAACCCAGCTGGGACCAGGGTTCTAGTTGCAAGGGTGAATAAGGTAATCAAAAGGACTTTAAACTAGTAAGTGGGGGGAGGGCTCAGGTGGAAAAGGTAGTATAAATAATAGTTCAAAAACTAACAAAATTGAAGAGAATAGAGTAACAGTTAGAAATTGTGCTTTAGGCACTACAGGTAAAAGGAAAAGAAAAAGCTATAAAGTAATTAAACCAGGAGAGAGAAATAAGAAACATGTGAGTAAAACATTAGAGCAGAAGCACAAGCTAAGGTTGTGTGGCCCAAATAAGCATTCTTTATTGTACGAAATGTGAATTCTGTGATTTTTACTGGCTATTTTTGTTTGTATTATGAATTTTATGTACTTTCATATATATATGTTGTGTATAAGGTTTTGGTTCCCCGCACCCCCTTCCCCTGCACCCCCCCCCCACCCCCTCCCTCTACCCCTCCCCCTTGCATCCCCTCCTCCCACCGGCACCATCCTACACCTGTGTAGGGGCCCCAACAACCCCACTGCCTTGTGGGCGTCTCGGGAGAGACCAAGGCTAAGGGAGTAAACCCTAACAGAAAATCCGGAGCGGAACCCCGTAGGCGGTCATGTGTCACCTTTGGCATGTTTCCGGCAGTTCCTGCAGCCATACTGGTGCCAAATGTCGTGTCCTGCACTCCTTTGGACCCCACCAGAAAGGCCGAGAGGGGGGTTTTGACGACTGGGCAACTCTCAACCTCCATAAATTTGCCCAGGCATGCGCCATGGAGAGGTCACTCCACAGTTGCCTCACAGCGACTGAAACAACACGGAAGGCAGCAGTTACGGGTTATAAGTCCAGATAAATTGGCGTAGAAACTGGGCGCCACGGGTTGCCTTTGTCGGTGGGAGAGGTCATTGCACCTCACTGGACAGCTACCGCCCGCCTCAAACCGGGCAGCCCCCGGTCAATAAGGTTCTGTCCCGCCACAGTCTGCCTGCTTCAATGGGTGCTTGGAGCTCAGGGTCATTGCCCGAAAGGTGGACTGATACCTCTGCAGCACCTGTGGAAGAGCCTGTCACTCCAGAATTGGCCTTTATAGCCACTCCAGGCGCTGCTTCACAAACCACTGACCACCTCCAGGCGCGTATCCATTGTCTCTCGAGATAAGGAGGCCCAAAAGAAAAGAAAGAAAGAAACACTGACACCAAGTAACAAAGACATACACTTACACCAACTATTATGACATACACTGACACAAAGTAGCAAAGACATACACTGATACCCAATAACACAGACACACACTTACACCAAGTAACAAAGACATACACTGACACCAAGTCACAAAGACACACACTGACACCCAGTAACACAGTCACACACTTACACCAAGTAACACAGACATGCACAGACACCAAGTAACAAAGACATACACTGATACCCAGTAACACAGACACACACTTACACCAAGCAACAAAGACAGACGCTGATACCCAGTAACACAGACACACACTTACACCATGTAACAAAGACATACACTGACACCCAGTAACAAAGACATACCCTGACACCAGTAACACAGACACACACGGACACCAAGTAACAAAGACAACACTTACACCAAGTAACACAGACGCGCACTGACACCCAGTAACACAGACACACACTTACACCAAGTAACACAGACATGCACTGACACCAATTAACAAAGACATACACTGGTACCTAGTAACACAGGCACACACTTACAACATGTAACACAGACATACACTGACACCAAGTAACAAAGACAGACAATTACACCAAGTAACAAAGACATACACTTACACCAAGTATTTTGACATACACTGACACCAAATAGCAGAGACATTCACTGATACCCAGTAACACAGACACACACTTACACCAAGTAACAAAGACATACACTGACAGCAAGTCACAAAGACACACACTGACACCCAGTAACAAAGACATACACTGACACCAAGTCACAAAGACATACACTGATACCCAGTGACACAGACACACACTTACACCAAGTAACACAGACATACACTAACACCAAGTCACAAAGACATACACTGATAACCAGTAACACAGACACACACTTACACCAAGTAACAAAGACAGACACAGATACCCAGTAACACAGACATACACTTAAACCAAGTAACAAAGACATACACTGACAGCAAGTCACAAAGACACACACTGAAACCCAGTAACAAAGACATACACTGACACCCAATAACAAAGACATACACTGACACCCAGTAACACAGACACACACGGACACCAAGTAACAAAGACACAAACTTACACCAAGTAACACAGACACACACTGACACCCAGCAACACAAACAAACACACTGACACCAAGTAACACAGACATCCACTGACACCAAGTAACAAAGACTTACACTGAGACCCAGTAACGCAGAGAAACACTAATAAACAGTAACAAAGACACACACTTACACCAAGTAACACAGACGCGCACTGACACCCAGTAACACAGACACACACTTACACCAAGTAACACAGACATGCACAGACACCAAGTAACAGAGACATACACTGATACCCAGTAACACAAACACACACTTACACCAAGTTACAAAGACATCCACTGACACCAAGTCACAAAGACACACACTGACACCCAGTAACAAAGACATACACTGACACCAAGTCACAAAGACATACACTGATACACAGTAACACAGTCACACACTTACACCAAGTAACACAGACATGCACAGACACCAAGTAACAGAGACATACACTGATACCCAGTAACACAGACACACACTTACACCAAGTAACAAAGACAGACACTGATACCCAGTAACACAGACACACACTTACACCAAGTAACAAAGACATACACTGACACCCAGTAACAAAGACATACCCTGACACCCAGTAACACAGACACACACGGACACCAAGTAACAAAGACACACACTTACACCAAGTAACACAGACGCGCACTGACACCCAGTAACACAGACACACACTTACACCAAGTAACACAGACATACACTGACACCAAGTAACAAAGGCATACACTGATACCCAGTAACACAGGCACACACTTACACCATGTAACACAGACATACAATGACACCAAGTAACAAAGACAGACAATTACACCAAGTAACAAAGACATACACTTACACCAAGTATTTTGACATACACTGACACCAAGTAGCAAAGACATACACTGATACCCAGTAACACAGACACACACTTACACCAAGTAACAAAGACATACACTGACACCCAGTAACAAAGACAGACACTGACACCAAGTCACAAAGACATACACTGATACCAAGTGACACAGACACACACTTACACCAAGTAACACAGACATACACTAACACCAAGTAACAAAGACATACACTGATAACCAGTAACACAGACACACACTTACATCAAGTAACAAGGACAGACGCAGATACCCAGTAACACAGACATACACTTACACCAAGTAACAAAGACATACACTGAAACCCAGTAACAAAGACATACACTGACACCCAGTAACACAGACACACACGGACACCAAGTAACAAAGACACACACTTAAACCAAGTAACACAGACACACACTGACACCCAGCAACACAAACAAACACACTGACACCAAGTAACACAGACATACACTGATACCCAGTAACACAGGCACACACTGGGGGCGGGGGGGGGGGGCACATTGGCGCAGTGTTTAGCACCGCAGCCTCACAGCTCCAGGGAGCCGGTTTCGATTCTGGGTACTGCCTGTGCGGAGTTTGCAAGTTCTCCCTGTGTCTGCGTGAGTTGCCTCCGGGTGCTCCGGTTTCCTCCCACATGCCAACGACTTGCAGGTTGATAGGTTAATTGGCCATCATAAATTGCCCCTAGTATAGGTAGGTGGCAGGGAAATATATAGGGACAGGTGGGGATGTGATCGGAATACGGAATTAGTGTAGGATTAGCATAAATGGGTGGTTGATGGTCGGCACAGACACGGTGGGACGAAGGGCCTGTTTCAGTGCTGTATCTCGAAACTAAACTAAATACTGACACCTAGTGTCACAGACACACACTGACAGCCAGTAACACAAACAAACACACACTGAGACCCAGTAACACAGAGAAACACTAATAAACAGTAACAAAGACATACACTGACACCAAGTAACACAGACACACACTGACACCCAGTAACAAAGACATACACTGACACCAAGTAACAATGACATACATTGATACCAAGTCACAAAGACATACACTGATACCCAGTAACACAGACACACACTGACACCAAGTAACAAAGACATACACTGACAACAAGTAACAAAGGCATACACTTACACCAAGTAACAAAGACACACACTTACACCAAGTAACAAAGACAAACACTGATACCTAGTAACACAGGCACACACTTACAACATGTAACACAGACATACACTGACACCAAGTAACAAAGACAGACAATTACACCAAGTAACAAAGACATACACTTACACCAAGTATTTTGACATACACTGACACCAAATAGCAGAGACATACACTGATACCCAGTAACACAGACACACACTTACACCAAGTAACAAAGACATACACTGACAGCAAGTCACAAAGACACACACTGACACCCAGTAACAAAGACAGACACTGACACCAAGTCACAAAGACATACACTGATACCCAGTGACACAGACACACACTTACACCAAGTAACACAGACATACACTAACACCAAGTCACAAAGACATACACTGATAACCAGTAACACAGACACACACTTACACCAAGTAACAAAGACAGACACAGATACCCAGTAACACAGACATACACTTACACCAAGTAACAAAGACATACACTGACAGCAAGTCACAAAGACACACACTGACACCCAGTAACAAAGACATACACTGACACCCAATAACAAAGACATACACTGACACCCAGTAACACAGACACACACGGACACCAAGTAACAAAGACACAAACTTACACCAAGTAACACAGACACACACTGACACCCAGCAACACAAACAAACACACTGACACCAAGTAACACAGACATCCACTGACACCAAGTAACAAAGACATACACTGATACCCAGTAACGCAGGCACACACTGGGGGGCGGGGGGCGGTGGGGGGACACATTGGCGCAGTGGTTAGCACCGCAGCCTCACAGCTCCTGGGAGCCGGGTTCGATTCTGGGTCCTGCCTGTGCTGAGTTTGCAAGTTCTCCCTGTGACTGCGTGAGTTTCCTCCGGGTGCTCCGTTTTCCTCCCACATGCCAACGACTTGCAGGTTGATAGGTTAATTGGCCATCATAAATTGCCCCTTCTATAGGTAGGTGGCAGGGAAATATATAGGGACAGGTGGGGATGTGATCGGAATACGGAATTAGTGTAGGATTAGCATAAATGGATGGTTGATGGTCGGCACAGACTCGGTGGGCCGAAGGGCCTGTTTAAGTGCTGTATCTCGAAACTAAGCTAAATACTGACACCTAATGTCACAGACACACACTGATAGCCAGTAACACAAACAAACACACACTGAGACCCAGTAACACAGAGAAACACTAATAAACAGTGACAAAGACACAGACTTACACCAAGTAACACAGACGCGCACTGACACCCAGTAACACAGACACACACTTACACCAAGTAACACAGACATGCACAGACACCAAGTAACAGAGACATACACTGATACCCAGTAACACAAACACCACTTACACCAAGTAACAAAGACATCCACTGACACCAAGTCACAAAGACACACACTGACACCCAGTAACAAAGACATACACTGACACCAAGTCACAAAGACAGACACTGATACACAGTAACACAGTCACACACTTACACCAAGTAACACAGACATGCACAGACACCAAGTAACAGAGACATACACTGATACCCAGTAACACAGACACACACTTACACCAAGTAACAAAGACAGACACTGATACCCAGTAACACAGACACACACTTACACCAAGTAACAAAGACATACACTGACACCCAGTAACAAAGACATACCCTGACACCCAGTAACACAGACACACACGGACAACAAGTAACAAAGACACACACTTACACCAAGTAACACAGACGCGCACTGACACCCAGTAACACAGACACACACTTACACCAAGTAACACAGACATACACTGATACCAAGTAACAAAGGCATACACTGATACCCAGTAACACAGGCACACACTTACACCATGTAACACAGACATACAATGACACCAAGTAACAAAGACAGACAATTACACCAAGTAACAAAGACATACACTTACACCAAGTATTTTGACATACACTGACACCAAGTAGCAAAGACATACACTGATACCCAGTAACACAGACACACACTTACACCAAGTAACAAAGACATACACTGACAGCAAGTCACAAAGACACACACTGACACCCAGTAACAAAGACAGACACTGACACCAAGTCACAAAGACATACACTGATACCAAGTGACACAGACACACACTTACACCAAGTAACACAGACATACACTAACACCAAGTAACAAAGACATACACTGATAACCAGTAACACAGACACACACTTACATCAAGTAACAAGGACAGACGCAGATACCCAGTAACACAGAGATACACTTACACCAAGTAACAAAGACATACACTGAAACCCAGTAACAAAGACATACACTGACACCCAGTAACACAGACACACACGGACACCAAGTAACAAAGACACACACTTAAACCAAGTAACACAGACACACACTGACACCCAGCAACACAAACAAACACACTGACACCAAGTAACACAGACATACACTGATACCCAGTAACACAGGCACACACTGGGGGCGGGGGGGAGGGGGCACATTGGCGCAGTGGTTAGCACCGCAGCCTCACAGCTCCAGGGAGCCGGTTTCGATTCTGGGTACTGCCTGTGCGGAGTTTGCAAGTTCTCCCTGTGTCTTCGTCGGTTTCCTCCCGGTGCTCCGGTTTCCTCCCACATGCCAACGACTTGCAGGTTGATAGGTTAATTGGCCATCATAAATTGCCCCTAGTATAGGTAGGTGGCAGGGAAATATATAGGGACAGGTGGGGATGTGATCGGAATACGGAATTAGTGTAGGATTAGCATAAATGGGTGGTTGATGGTCGGCACAGACACGGTGGGACGAAGGGCCTGTTTCAGTGCTGTATCTCGAAACTAAACTAAATACTGACACCTAGTGTCACAGACACACACTGACAGCCAGTAACACAAACAAACACACACTGAGACCCAGTAACACAGAGAAACACTAATAAACAGTAACAAAGACATACACTGACACCAAGTAACACAGACACACACTGACACCCAGTAACAAAGATATACACTGACACCAAGTAACAATGACATACATTGATACCAAGTCACAAAGACATACACTGATACCCAGTAACACAGACACACACTGACACCAAGTAACAAAGACATACACTGACAACAAGTAACAAAGGCATACACTTACACCAAGTAACAAAGACACACACTTACACCAAGTAACAAAGACAAACACTGACACCAAGTAACAAAGACAGACAAATACACCAAGTAACAAAGACATACAGTTACAACAAGTATTTTGACATACATTGACACCAAGTAACAAAGACATACATTGATACACAGTAACACAGACACACACTTACACCAAGTAACAAAGACATACACTGACACCAACTCGCACAGACACACACTGACACCCAGTAACAAAGACATACACTGACACCAAGTCACAAAGACATACACTGATACCCAGTAACACCGACACACACTTACACCAAGTAACAAAGACAGATACTGATACCCAGTAACAAAGACATACACTGACACCAAGTAACAAAGACATACACTGATACCCAGTAACAAAGACATACACTGACACCAAGTAACAAAGACGTACACTGATACCCAGTAACAAAGACACACACTTACACCAAGTAACAAAGACATACACTGATACCCAGCAACAAAGACATACACTGACACCAAGTCACAAAGACATACATTGATACCAAGTCACAAAGCCATACACTGATACCAAGTCACAAAGACATACACTTACACCATGCAACACAGACATACGCTTACACCAAGTAACAAAGACACACACTTACACAAAGTAACACAGACATACACTGTCACCAGGTAACAAAGACAGACAATTACACCAAGTAACAAAGACATACACATACACCAAGTATTTTGACATACACTGACACCAAGTAACAAAGGCATACACTGATACCCAGTAACACAGACACACACTGACACCAAGTAACAAAGACATACACTGACACCAAGTATCACAGACATAAACTGACACCAAGTAACAAAGACATACACTGATACCCAGTAACACAGACACACACTTACACCAAGTAACACAGACATACACGGACACCAAGTAACAAAGACATACACTGATACCAAGTCACAAAGACATACACTGATACCCAGTAACACAGACACACACTGACACCAAGTAACAAAGACATACACTGACACCAAGGAACACAGACACACACTGACACCCAGTAACAAAGACATACACTGACACCAAGTCACAAAGACATACACTGATACCAAGTCACAAAGACATACACTGATACCCAGTAACACAGACACACACTGACACCAAGTAACAAAGACATACACTGACACCAAGTAACAAAGACATACACTTACACCATGTAACAACGACACACACTTACACCAAGTAACACAGACATACACTGACACAAAGTAACAAAGACAGACAATTACACCAAGTAACAAAGACATACACTTACACCAAGTATTTTGACATACACTGACACTAAGTAACAAAGACATACACTGATACCCAGTAACACAGACACACACTTACACCAAGTAACAAAGACATTCAATGACACCAAGTCACAAAGACATACACTGATACCCAGCAACAAAGACATACACTGGCACAAAGTAACAAAGACATACACTGACACCCAGCAACAAAGACATGCACTGATACCCAGTAACACAGACATACACTTACACCAAGTAACAAAGACATACACTGACACCAAGTTACAAAGACACACACTGACAACACGTAACAAAGACATACACAGACACCAAGTAACAAAGACATACACTTACACCAAGTAACAAAGGCACTTACTTACACCAAGTAACACAGACATACACTGACACCAAGTATTTTGACGTACACAGACACCAAGTAACAAAGACATACACTTACACCAAGTATTTTGACGTACACTGACACCAAGTAACAAAGACATACACTGATACCCAGTAACGCAGACACACACTTACACCAAGTAACAAAGACATGCACTGACAAAAAGTCTCAAAGACACACACTGACAGCCAGTAACAAAGACATACACTGACGCCAAGTCACAAAGACATACACTGATACCCAGTAACACAGACACAGAATTACACCAATTAACACAGACATACACTGACACCAAGTAACAAAGACATACACTGATACCAAGTCACACAGACACACACTGACACCCAGTAACAAAGACATACACTGACAACAAGTAACACAGACATCCACTGACATCAAGTAACAAAGACATACACTGATACACAGTAATACAGACACACACTTACACCAAGTAACACAGACATACACTGACACCAAGTAACAAAGACATACACTACAACCAAGTCACAAAGACATACACTGATACCCAGTAACACAGACACACACTGTTACCAAGTCACAAAGACATACACTGATACCCAATAACACAGACACACACTTACACCATGTAACAAAGACATACACTGACACCCAGTAACAAAGACACACACTTACACCATGTAACACAGACATACGCTTACACCAAGTAACAAAGACACACACTTACACCAACTAACGCAGACATACACTGACACCAGGTAACTAAGACAGACAATTACACCAAGTAACAAAGACATACACTGACACCAAGTATTTTGACATACACTGACACCAAGTAACAAAGACATACACTGATACCCAGGAACACAGACACACACTGACACCAAGTGACAAAGACATACACTGATACCAAGTAACAAAGGCATACACTTACACCATGTAACAAAGACACACACTTACACCAAGTAACACAGACATACACTGACACCAAGTAACAAAGACAGACAATTACACAAAGTAACAAAGACATACACTTACACCAGGTATTTTGACATACACTGACACAAAGTAACAAAGACATACACTGATACCCAGTAACACAGACACACACTTACACCAAGTAACAAAGACATACACTGACACCAAGTAACAAAGACATACACTGATACCCAGTAACACAGACACACACTTACACTAAGTAACAAAGACATACAGTGATTCCCAGTAACAAAGACACACACTTACTCCAAGTAACAAAGACATACACTGACACCAAGTAACAAAGACACACACAGACACCCAGTAACAAAGACATACACTGACAGCAAGTCACAAAGACATACACTGATACCCAGTAACACAGACACACACTTACACCACGTAACACAGACAGACACTGACACCAAGTAACAAAGACATACACTGATACCCAGTAACACAGACACACACTTACACCAAGTAACAAAGACAGATACTGATACCCATAACACAGACACACACTTACAGCATGTAACAAAGACATACACTGACACCCAGTAACACAGACACACACGGACACCAAGTAACAAAGACACACACTTACACCAAGTAACACAGACACACACTGATACCCAGTAACACAGACACACACTTACACCAAGTAACAAAGACATACACTAACACCAAGTAACAAAGACATACACTGATACCCAGTAACACAGACACACACTTACACGAAGTAACAAAGACATACAGTGATACCCAGTAACAAAGACACACACTTACACCAAGTAACAAAGACATACACTGACACCAAGTAACAAGGACACACACTGACACCCTGTAACAAAGACATACACTGACAGCAAGTCAGAAAGACATACACTGATACCCAGTAACACAGACACACACTTACACCAAGTAACACAGACAGACACTGACTGCAAGTAACAAAGACATACACTGATACCCAGTGACACAGGCACACACTTACACCAAGTAACAAAGACAGATACTGATACCCATACCACAGACACACACTTACAGCATGTAACAAAGACATACACTGACACCCAGTAACAAAGACATACACTGACACCCAGTAACAAAGACACACACGGACACCAAGTAACAAAGACACACACTTACACCAAGTAACACAGACACACACTGACACCCAGTAACACAGACACATACTTACACCAAGTAACAAAGACATACACTGACACAAAGTAACAAAGACATACACTTACACCAAGTAACAAAGACATACACTGACACCTAGTAACAAAGACATACACTGATACCCAGTAACACAGACACACACTTACACCAAGTAACAAAGACATACACTGATACCCAGTAACACAGACACACACTTACACCATGTAACACAGACATACACTGACACCAAGTAACAAAGACATACACTGACACCAAGTAACAAAGACAGACACTGATACCCAGTAACAAAGACATACACTGACACCCAGTTACACAGACACACACTTACACCAAGTAACAAAGACATACACTGACACCAAGTAACAAAGACATACACTTAAACCAAGTAACAAAGACATACACTGACACCTCGTAACAAAGACATACACTGATACCCAGTAACACAGACACACACTTACACCAAGTAACAAAGACATATACTGATACCCAGTAACACAGACACACACTTACACCATGTAACACAGACATACACTGACACCAAGTAACAAAGACATACACTGACACCAAATAACACAGACACACACTTACACCAAGTAACAAAGACATACAGTGATACCCAGTAACAAAGACACACACTTACACCATGTAACACAGACATACGCTTACACCAAGTAACAAAGACAGACAAATACACCAAGTAACAAAGACATACGCTTACAACAAGTATTTTGACATACACTGACACCAAGTAACAAAGACATACATTGATACCCAGTAACACATAAACACACTTACACCAAGTAACAAAGACATACACTGACACCAAGTCACAAAGACATACACTGATACCCAGTAACACAGACACACACTTACACCAAGTAACAAAGACAGATACTGACACCAAGTAACAAAGACATACACTGATACCCAGTAACACAGACACACACTTACACCAAGTAACAAAGACAGATACTGACACCAAGTAACAAAGACATACACTGATACCCAGTAACACAGACACACACTTACACCATGTAACAAAGACATACACTGACACCCAGTAACAAAGACATACACTGACACCCAGTAACACAGACACACACGGACACCAAGTAACACAGACACACACTTACACCAAGTAACACAGACACACACTGACACCCAGTAACACAGACACACACTTACACCAAGTAACAAAGACATACACTGACACAAAGTAACAAAGACATACACTTACACCATGTAACACAGACATACACTGACACCAAGTAACAAAGACATACACTGACACCAAGTAACAAAGACATACACTGATAGCCAGTAACACAGACACACACTTACACCAAGTAACAAAGACAGATACTGATACCCATAACACAGACACACACTTACAGCATGTAACAAAGTCATACACTGACACCCAGTAACAAAGACAAACACTGACACCCAGTAACAGAGACACACAAGGACACCAAGTAACAAAGACACACACTTACACCAAGTAACACAGACACACACTGACACCCAGTTACACAGACACACACTTACACCAAGTAACAAAGACATACACTGACACAAAGTAACAAAGACATACACTTACACCAAGTAACAAAGACATACACTGACACCTAGTAACAAAGACATACACTGATACACAGTAACACAGACACACACTTACACCAAGTAACAAAGACATACACTGATACCCAGTAACACAGACACACACTTACACCATGTAACACAGACATACACTGACACAAAGTAACAAATACAAACACTGACACAAAGTAACAAAGACATACACTGATACCCAGTAACACAGACACACACTTACACCAAGTAACAAAGACATACAGTGATACCCAGTAACAAAGACACACGCTTACACCATGTAACACAGACATACGCTTACACCAAGTAACAAAGACAGACAAATACACCAAGTAACAAAGACATACGCTTACACCAAGTATTTTGACATACACCGACACCAAGTAACAAAGACATACATTGATACCCAGTAACACATAAACACACTTACACCAATTAACAAAGACATACACTGACACCAAGTCACAAAGACACACACTGACACCCAGTAACAAAGACATACACTGACACCAAGTCACAAAGACATACACTGATTCCCAGTAACACAGACACACACTTACACCAAGTAACACAGACAGACACTGACACCAAGTAGCAAAGACATACACTGATACCCAGTGACACAGACACACACTTACACCAAGTAACAAAGACAGATACTGATACCCATCACACAGACACACACTTACACCATGTAACAAAGACATACAGTGACACCCAGTAACAAAGACATACACTGACACCCAGTAACACAGACACACACGGACACCAAGTAACACAGACACACACTTACACCAAGTAACACAGACACACACTGACACCCAGTAACACAGACACACACTTACACCATGTTACACAGACATACACTGACACCAAGTAACAACGACATACACTGACACCAAGTAACAAAGACATACACTGTACCCAGTAACACAGACACACACTTAAACCATGTAACACAGACATACACTGACACCAAGTAACAAAGACATACACTGACACCAAGTAACAAAGACATACACTGATACCCAGTAACACTGACACACACTTACACCAAGTAACAAAGACATACAGTGATACCCAGTAACAAAGACATACACTTACACCAAGTAACAAAGACATACACTGACACCAAGTAACAAAGACACACACTGACGCCCAGTAACAAAGACATACACTGACAGCAAGTCACAAAGACATACACTGATACCCAGTAACATAGACACACACTTACACCAAGTAACACAGACAGACACTGACACCAAGTAACAAAGACATACACTGATACCCAGTAACACAGACACACACTTACACCAAGTAACAAAGACAGATACTGATACCCATAACACAGACACACACTTACAGCATGTAACAAAGACATACACTGACACCAAGTAACAAAGACATACACTGACACCCAGTAACACAGACACACACGGACACCAAGTAACAAAGACACACACTTACACCAAGTAACAAAGACATACACTGACACAAAGTAACAAAGACATACACTTACACCAAGTCACAAAGACATACACTGATACCCAGTAACATAGACACACACTTACACCAAGTAACACAGACAGACACTGACACCAAGTAACAAAGACATACACTGATACCCAGTAACACAGACACACACTTACACCAAGTAACAAAGACAGATACTGATACCCATAACACAGACACACACTTACAGCATGTAACAAAGACATACACTGACACCCAGTAACAAAGACATACACTGACACCCAGTAACACAGACACACACGGACACCAAGTAACAAAGACACACACATACACCAAGTAACAAAGACATACACTGACACAAAGTAACAAAGACATACACTTACACCAAGTAACAAAGACATACACTGACACATAGTATCAAAGACATACACTGATACCCAGTAACACAGACACACACTTACACCAAGTATCAAAGACATACACTGATACCCAGTAACACAGACACACACTTACACCATGTAACACAGACATACACTGACACCAAGTAACAAAGACATACACTGACACCAAGTAACAAAGACATACACTGATAGCCAGTAACACAGACACACACTTACACCAAGTAACAAAGACAGATACTGATACCCATAACACAGACACACACTTACAGCATGTAACAAAGACATACAATGACACCCAGTAACAAAGACAAACACTGACACCCAGTAACACAGACACACACGGACACCAAGTAACAAAGACACACACTTACACCAAGTAACACAGACACACACTGACACCCAGTTACACAGACACACACTTACACCAAGTAACAAAGACATGCACTGACACAAAGTAACAAAGACATACACTTACACCAAGTAACAAAGACATACACTGACACCAAGTAAAAAAGACATACACTGATACCCAGTAACACAGACACACACATACACCAAGTAACAAAGACATACACTGATACCCAGTAACACAGACACACTCTTACACCAAGTAACAAAGACATACACTTACACCAAGTAACACAGACATACACTGACACCAAGTAACAAAGACAGACAATTACACCAAGTAACAAAGACATACACTTACCCCAAGTATTTTGACATACACTGACACAAAGTAACAAAGACATACACTGATACCCAGTAACACAGACACACACTGACACCAAGTAACAAAGACATACACTGACAACAAGTAACAAAGGAATACACTTACACAAAGTAACAAAGACACACACTTACACCACGTAACACAGACAAACAATGAGACCAAGTAACAAAGACAGACAAATACACCAAGTAACAAAGACATACACTTACACCCAGTATTTTGACGTACACTGACACCAAGTAACAAAGACATACATTGATACCCAGTAACACAGACACACAGTTACACCAAGTAACAAAGACATACACTGACACCAAGTCACAAAGACACACACTGACACCCAGTAACAAAGACATACACTGACACCAAGTCACAAAGACATACACTGATACCCAGTAACACAGACACACACTGACACCAAGTAACACAGACATACACTGACACCAAGTAACAAAGACATACACTGAAACCCAGTAACACAGACACACACGGACACCAAGTAACACAGACACACACTGACACCCAGTAACACAGACACACACTTACACCAAGTAACACAGACGTACACTGACACCAAGTAACAAAGACAGACATTTACACCAAGTAACAAAGACATACACTTACACCAGGTATTTTGACATACACTGACACAAAGTAACAATGACATACACTGATACCCAGTAACACAGACACACACTTACACCAAGTAACAAAGACATACACTTACACCAAGTCACAAAGACATACACTGATACCCAGTAACACAGACACACACTTACACCAAATAACACAGACATACACTGACACTAAGTAACAAAGACAGACAATTGCACCAAGTAACAAAGAAATACACTTACACAAAGTATTTTGACATACACTGACACAAAATAACAAAGACATACACTGATAGCCAGTAACACAGACACACACTGACACCAAGTAACAAAGACATACACTGACAACAAGTAACAAAGGAATACACTTACACCAAGTAAAAAAGACACACACCTACACCAAGTAACACAGACAAACAATGACACCAAGTAAGAAGGCAGACAAATACATCAAGTAACAAAGACATACACTTACACCCAGTATTTTGACATACACTGACACCAAGTAACAAAGACATACATTGATACCCAGTAACACAGACACACACTGATACCCAGTAACAAAGACATACACTGACACCAAGTCACAAAGACATACACAGATACCCAGTAACACAGACACACACTGACACCAAGTAAAACAGACGTACACTGACACCAAGTAACAAAGACAGACATTTACACCAAGTAACAAAGACATACACTTACACCAGGTATTTTGACATACACTGACACGAAGTAACAAAGACATACACTGATACCCAGTAACACAGACACACACTTACACCAAGTAACAAAGACATACACTTACACCAAGTCACAAAGACATACACTGATACCCAGTAACACAGACACACACTTAAACCAAGTAACACAGACATACACAGACACCAAGTAACAAAGACAGACAATTACACCATGTAACAAAGACATACACTTACACCAAGTATTTTGACAAAAACAGACACAAAGTAACAAAGACATACACTGATACCCAGTAACACAGACACACACTGACACCAAGTAACAAAGACATACACTGACAACAGGTAACAAAGGAACACACTTACACCAAGTAACAAAGACACACACTTACACCAAGTAACACAGACAAACAATGACACGAAGTAACAAAGACAGACAAATACACCAAGTAACAAAGACATACACTTACACCCAGTATTTTGACATACACTGACACAAAGTAACAAAGACATACATTGATACCCAGTAACACAGACACACACTTACATCAAGTAACAAAGACATACACTGACACCAAGTCACAAAGACATACACTTACACCAAGTAACAAAGACATACACTGACACCAAGTAAAAAAGACATACACTGATACCCAGTAACACAGACACTCACATACACCAAGTAACAAAGACATACACTGATACCCAGTAACACAGACACACTCTTACACCATGTAACATAGACATACACTGACACCAAGTAACAAAGACATACACTTACACCAAGTAACACAGACATACACTGACACCAAGTAACAAAGACAGACAATTACACCAAGTAACAAAGACATACACTTACCCCAAGTATTTTGACATACACTGACACAAAGTAACAAAGACATACACTGATACCCAGTAACACAGACACACACTGACACCAAGTAACAAAGACATACACTGACAACAAGTAACAAAGGAATACACTTACACAAAGTAACAAAGACACACAATTACACCACGTAACACAGACAAACAATGAGACCAAGTAACAAAGACAGACAAATACACCAAGTAACAAAGACATACACTTACACCCAGTATTTTGACGTACACTGACACCAAGTAACAAAGACATACATTGATACCCAGTAACACAGACACACAGTTACACCAAGTAACAAAGACATACACTGCCACCAAGTCACAAAGACACACACTGACACCCAGTAACAAAGACATACACTGACACCAAGTCACAAAGACATACACTGATACCCAGTAACACAGACACACACTGACACCAAGTAACACAGACATACACTGACACCAAGTAACAAAGACATACACTGAAACCCAGTAACACAGACACACACGGACACCAAGTAACACAGACACACACTGACACCCAGTAACACAGACACACACTTACACCAAGTAACACAGACGTACACTGACACCAAGTAACAAAGACAGACATTTACACCAAATAACAAAGACATACACTTACACCAGGTATTTTGACATACACTGACACAAAGTAACAATGACATACACTGATACCCAGTAACACAGACACACACTTACACCAAGTAACAAAGACATACACTTACACCAAGTCACAAAGACATACACTGATACCCAGTAACACAGACACACACTTACACCAAATAACACAGACATACACTGACACTAAGTAACAAAGACAGACAATTGCACCAAGTAACAAAGAAATACACTTACACAAAGTATTTTGACATACACTGACACAAAATAACAAAGACATACACTGATAGCCAGTAACACAGACACACACTGACACCAAGTAACAAAGACATACACTGACAACAAGTAACAAAGGAATACACTTACACCAAGTAAAAAAGACACACACCTACACCAAGTAACACAGACAAACAATGACACCAAGTAAGAAGGCAGACAAATACATCAAGTAACAAAGACATACACTTACACCCAGTATTTTGACATACACTGACACCAAGTAACAAAGACATACATTGATACCCAGTAACACAGACACACACTGATACCCAGTAACAAAGACATACACTGACACCAAGTCACAAAGACATACACAGATACCCAGTAACACAGACACACACTGACACCAAGTAAAACAGACGTACACTGACACCAAGTAACAAAGACAGACATTTACACCAAGTAACAAAGACATACACTTACACCAGGTATTTTGACATACACTGACACGAAGTAACAAAGACATACACTGATACCCAGTAACACAGACACACACTTACACCAAGTAACAAAGACATACACTTACACCAAGTCACAAAGACATACACTGATACCCAGTAACACAGACACACACTTAAACCAAGTAACACAGACATACACAGACACCAAGTAACAAAGACAGACAATTACACCATGTAACAAAGACATACACTTACACCAAGTATTTTGACAAAAACAGACACAAAGTAACAAAGACATACACTGATACCCAGTAACACAGACACACACTGACACCAAGTAACAAAGACATACACTGACAACAGGTAACAAAGGAACACACTTACACCAAGTAACAAAGACACACACTTACACCAAGTAACACAGACAAACAATGACACGAAGTAACAAAGACAGACAAATACACCAAGTAACAAAGACATACACTTACACCCAGTATTTTGACATACACTGACACAAAGTAACAAAGACATACATTGATACCCAGTAACACAGACACACACTTACATCAAGTAACAAAGACATACACTGACACCAAGTCACAAAGACATACACTTACACCAAGTAACAAAGACATACACTGACACCAAGTAAAAAAGACATACACTGATACCCAGTAACACAGACACACACATACACCAAGTAACAAAGACATACACTGATACCCAGTAACACAGACACACTCTTACACCATGTAACATAGACATACACTGACACCAAGTAACAAAGACATACACTTACACCAAGTAACACAGACATACACTGACACCAAGTAACAAAGACAGACAATTACACCAAGTAACAAAGACATACACTTACCCCAAGTATTTTGACATACACTGACACAAAGTAACAAAGACATACACTGATACCCAGTAACACAGACACACACTGACACCAAGTAACAAAGACATACACTGACAACAAGTAACAAAGGAATACACTTACACAAAGTAACAAAGACACACACTTACACCACGTAACACAGACAAACAATGAGACCAAGTAACAAAGACAGACAAATACACCAAGTAACAAAGACATACACTTACACCCAGTATTTTGACGTACACTGACACCAAGTAACAAAGACATACATTGATACCCAGTAACACAGACACACAGTTACACCAAGTAACAAAGACATACACTGACACCAAGTCACAAAGACACACACTGACACCCAGTAACAAAGACATACACTGACACCAAGTCACAAAGACATACACTGATACCCAGTAACACAGACACACACTGACACCAAGTAACACAGACATACACTGACACCAAGTAACAAAGACATACACTGAAACCCAGTAACACAGACACACACGGACACCAAGTAACACAGACACACACTGACACCCAGTAACACAGACACACACTTACACCAAGTAACACAGACGTACACTGACACCAAGTAACAAAGACAGACATTTACACCAAGTAACAAAGACATACACTTACACCAGGTATTTTGACATACACTGACACAAAGTAACAATGACATACACTGATACCCAGTAACACAGACACACACTTACACCAAGTAACAAAGACATACACTTACACCAAGTCACAAAGACATACACTGATACCCAGTAACACAGACACACACTTACACCAAATAACACAGACATACACTGACACTAAGTAACAAAGACAGACAATTGCACCAAGTAACAAAGAAATACACTTACACAAAGTATTTTGACATACACTGACACAAAATAACAAAGACATACACTGATAGCCAGTAACACAGACACACACTGACACCAAGTAACAAAGACATACACTGACAACAAGTAACAAAGGAATACACTTACACCAAGTAAAAAAGACACACACCTACACCAAGTAACACAGACAAACAATGACACCAAGTAAGAAGGCAGACAAATACATCAAGTAACAAAGACATACACTTACACCCAGTATTTTGACATACACTGACACCAAGTAACAAAGACATACATTGATACCCAGTAACACAGACACACACTGATACCCAGTAACAAAGACATACACTGACACCAAGTCACAAAGACATACACAGATACCCAGTAACACAGACACACACTGACACCAAGTAAAACAGACGTACACTGACACCAAGTAACAAAGACAGACATTTACACCAAGTAACAAAGACATACACTTACACCAGGTATTTTGACATACACTGACACGAAGTAACAAAGACATACACTGATACCCAGTAACACAGACACACACTTACACCAAGTAACAAAGACATACACTTACACCAAGTCACAAAGACATACACTGATACCCAGTAACACAGACACACACTTAAACCAAGTAACACAGACATACACAGACACCAAGTAACAAAGACAGACAATTACACCATGTAACAAAGACATACACTTACACCAAGTATTTTGACAAAAACAGACACAAAGTAACAAAGACATACACTGATACCCAGTAACACAGACACACACTGACACCAAGTAACAAAGACATACACTGACAACAGGTAACAAAGGAACACACTTACACCAAGTAACAAAGACACACACTTACACCAAGTAACACAGACAAACAATGACACGAAGTAACAAAGACAGACAAATACACCAAGTAACAAAGACATACACTTACACCCAGTATTTTGACATACACTGACACAAAGTAACAAAGACATACATTGATACCCAGTAACACAGACACACACTTACATCAAGTAACAAAGACATACACTGACACCAAGTCACAAAGACACACACTGACACCCAGTAACAAAGACATACACTGACACCAAGTCACAAAGACATACACTGATACCCAGTAACACAGACACACACTGACACCAAGTAACGCAGACATACACTGACACCAAGTAACAAAGACACACACTGATACCCAGAAACACAGACACACACTCACACCAAGTAACAAAGACATACACTGACACGCAGTAACAAAGACATACACTGAAACCCAGTAACACAGACACACACGGACACCATGTAACACAGACACACACTGACACCCAGTAACACAGACACACAGTTACACCAAGTAACAAAGACATACACTGACAAAAAGTAACAAAGACACACACTTACACCATGTAACAAAGACATACACTGATACCCAGTAACACAGACATACACTGACACCATGTAACACAGACATACACTGACACCAAGTAACAAAGACATACAGTGACACCAAGTAACAAAGACATACACTGATACACAGTAACACAGACACACACTTACACCAAGTAACAAAGACACACACTGATACCCAGAAACACAGACACACACTTACACCAAGTAACAAAGACATACACTGACACGCAGTAACAAAGACATACACTGAAACCCAATAACACAGACACACACGGACACCAAGTAACACAGACACACACTGACACCCAGTAACACAGACACACAGTTACACCAAGTAACAAAGACATACACTGACACAACGTAACAAAGACACACACTTACACCAAGTAACAAAGACATACACTGATACCCAGTAACACAGACATACACTTACACCATGTAACACAGACATACACTGACACCAAGTAACAAAGACATACACTGACACCCAGTAACAAAGACATACACTGATACCCAGTAACACAGACACACACTTACACCAAGTAACAAAGACATACACTGATACCCAGTAACAAAGCCACACACTTACACCATGTAACACAGACATAGGCTTACACCAAGTAACAAAGACACACACTTACACCAAGTAACACAGACATACACTGCCACCAGGTAACTAAGACAGACAATTACACCAAGTAACAAAGACATACACTTACACCAAGTACTTTGACATACGCTGACACCAAGTAACAAAGACATGCCCCGATACCCAGTAACACAGACACACACTGACACCCAGTCACAAAGACATACACTGACACCAAGTAACACAGACATACACTGACACCAAGTAACAAAGACATACACTGACACAAAGTAACAAAGACATACACTGAAACCAAGTCACAAAGACATACACTGATACCCAGTAACACAGACACACACTGACACCAAGTAACAAAGACACACACTTACACCAAGTAACACAGACACACACGGACACCAAGTCACAAAGACATACACTGACACCGAATAACACAGACATACACTGACACCAAGCAACAAAGACATACACTGACACCAAGTAACACAGACACACACTGACACCCAGTAACAAAGACATGCACTGACACCAAGTCACAAAGACATACACTGATACCACGTCACAAAGACATACACTGATACCCAGTAACACAGACACAGACTGACACCAAGTAACAAAGACATACACTGACACCAAGTAACAAAGGCATACACTTACACCATGTAACAAAGACATACACTTACACCAAGTAACACAGACATACGCTGACACCAACTAACAAACACAGGCAATTACACCAAGTAACAAAGACATACACTTGCACCAAGTATTTTGACACACACTGACACAAAGTAACAAAGACATACACTGATACCCAGTAACACAGACACACACTTACACCAAGTAACAAAGACATACACTGACACCAAGTCACAAAGACATACACTGATACCCAGTAACACAGACACACACTTACACCAAGTAACAAAGACATACACTGACACCAAGTAACAAAGACATACACTGATACACAGTAACACAGACACACACTTACACCAAGTAACAAAGACTGACACTGATACCCAGTAACACAGACACACACCTACACCAAGTAACAAAGACATACATTGACACCCAGTAACAAAGACATGCACTGACACCCAGTAACACAGATACGCACGGACACCAAGTAACAAAGACACACACTTACACCAAGTAACACAGACATACACTGACACCAAGTAACAAAGACATACACTGATAAACAGTAACACAGAAATACACTGACACCAAGTAACAAAGACATACACTGATACCCAGTAACACAGGCACACTCTTACACCAAGTAACACAGACATACAATGACACCAAGTAACAAGGACATACACTGACACCAAGTAATAAAGACATACGCTTACACCAAGTAATAAAGACACACACTTACACCAAGTAACACAGACATACAATGACACAAAGTAACAAAGACAGAAAATTACACCAAGTAACAAAGACATACACTTCCACCAAGTATTTTGACAGACACTGACACCAAGTAACAAAGACTTACACTGATACCCAGTAACACAGACATACACTTACACCAAGTAACAAAGACATACACTGACACCAAGTCACAAAGACACACACTGACACCCAGTAACAAAGACATACACTGACACGAAGTCACAAAGACATACACTGATACACAGTAACACAGACACACACTTACACCAAGTAACACAGACATACACTGATACCAAGGAACAAAGACATCCACTGATTCCCAGTAACACAGACATACACTTACACCAAGTAACAAAGACATACACTGAAACCCAGTAACAAAGACATACGCTTACACCAAGTAATAAAGACACACACTTACGCCAAGTAACACAGACATACAATGACACCAAGTAACAAAGACAGACAATTACACCAAGTAACAAAGACATACTCTTACACCAAGTATTTTGACAGACACTGACACCAAGTAACAAAGACATACACTGACACCCAGTAACACAGACACAAACTTACACCAAGTAACAAAGACAGACAATTACACCAAGTAACAAAGACATACACTTGCACCAAGTATTTTGACATACACTGACACCAAGTAACAAGACATACACTGATACCCAGTAACACAGACACACACTTACACCAAGTAACAAAGACATACGCTGACACCAAGTCACAAAGACACACACTGACACCCAGTAACAAAGACATACACTGACACCAAGTCACAAAGACATACTCTGATACCCAGTAACACAGACGCACACTTACACCAGGTAACACAGACATACACTGACACCAAGTAACAAAGACATACACTGATACCCAGTAATACAGACACACACTTACATCAAGTAACAAAGACAGACACTGATACCCTGTAACACAGACACACACTTACACCAGGTAACAAGACATAAACTGACACACAGTAACAAAGACATACACTGACACAAAGTAACACAGACACACACAGACACCAAGTAACAAAGACACACACTTACACCAAGTAACACAGACACACACTGACACCCAGCAACACAAACAAACACACTGACAACAAGTAACACAGTCTAACACTGACACCAAGTAACAAAGACATACACTGACACCAAGTCACAAAGACACACACTGACACCCAGTAACAAAGACATGCACTGACGCCAATTCACAAAGACATACACTGATACCCAGTAACACAGACACACAATTACACCAAGTAACACAGACATACTCTGACACCAAGTAACAAAGACATGCACTGACACCGAGTAACACAGACACACACTTACACCAAGTAACAAAGACAGACACTGATACCCAGTAACACAGACACACATTTAGACCAAGTAACAAAGAGATACACTGACACCCAGTAACAAAGACATGCACTGACACCCAGTAACACAGACACAGACGGACACCAAGTAACAAAGACACACACTTACACCAAGTAACACGGACATACACTGACATCAAGTAACTAAGACATACACTGACACCAAGTAAAAAAGACAAACAATTACACCAAGTAACAAAGACATACACTTACACCAAGTATTTTGACATACACTGACACCAAGTAGCAAAGACATACACTGATACCCAGTAACACAGACACACACCTACACCAAGTAACAAAGACATACACTGACACCAAGTCACAAAGACACTCACTGACACCCAGTAACAAAGACATACACTGGCACCATTTCACAAAGACATACACTGATACCCAGTAAAACAGACACACTTACACCAAGTAACACAGACATACACTGACACCCAGTAACGCAGACACACACTTACACCAAGTAACAAAGACTGACACTGATACCCAGTAACACAGACACACACCTACACCAAGTAACAACGACATGCACTGACACCCAGTAACAAAGACATGCACTGAGACCCAGGAGCACAAACACACACGGACACCAAGTAACAAAGACACACACTTACACCAAGTAACAAAGAAAGACACTGATACCCAGTAACACAGATACACACGGACACCAAGTAACAAAGACACACACTTAAACCAAGTAACAAAGAAAGACACTGATACCCAGTAACACAGATACACACGGACACCAAGTAACAAAGACACACACTTACACGAAGTAACACAGACAGACACTGACACCAAGTAACAAAGACATACACTGATAAACAGTAACACAGAAATACACTGACACCAAGTAACAAAGACATACACTGATACCCAGTAACACAGTCACACTCTTACATCAAGTAACACAGACATACACTGACACCAAGGAGCAAAGACATACGCTTACACCAAGTAATAAAGACACACACTTACACCAAGTAACACAGACATACAATGACACCAAGTAACAAAGACAGACAATTACACCAAGTAACAAAGACATACTCTTACACCAAGTATTTTGACAGACACTGACACCAAGTAACAAAGACATACACTGACACCCAGTAACACAGACACAAACTTACACCAAGTAACAAAGACAGACAATTACACCAAGTAACAAAGACATACACTTACACCAAGTATTTTGACATACACTGACACCAAGTAACAAGACATACACTGATACCCAGTAACACAGACACACACTTACACCAAATAACAAAGACATACGCTGACACCAAGTCACAAAGACACACACTGACACCCAGTAACAAAGACATACACTGACACCAAGTCACAAAGACATACTCTGATACCCAGTAACACAGATACACACTTACACCAGGTAACACAGACATACACTGACACCAAGTAACAAAGACATACACTGATACCCAGTAATACAGACACACACTTACATCAAGTAACAAAGACAGACACTGATACCCTGTAACACAGACACACACTTACACCAGGTAACAAGACATAAACTGACACCCAGTAACAAAGACATACACTGACACCCAGTAACACAGACACACACAAACACCAAGTAACAAAGACACACACTTACACCAAGTAACACAGACACACACTGACACCCAGCAACACAAACAAACACACTGACACCAAGTAACACAGACTAACACTGACACCAAGTAACAAAGACATACACTGACACCAAGTCACAAAGACACACACTGACACCCAGTAACAAAGACATGCACTGACGCCAATTCACAAAGACATACACTGATACCCAGTAACACAGACACACAATTACACCAAGTAACACAGATATACACTGACACCAAGTAACAAAGACATGCACTGATACCGAGTAACACAGACACACACTTACACCAAGTAACAAAGACAGACACTGATACCCAGTAACACAGACACACATTTAGACCACGTAACAAAGAGATACACTGACACCCAGTAACAAAGACATGCACTGACACCCAGTAACACAGACACAGACGGACACCAAGTAACAAAGAGACACACTTACACCAAGTAACACAGACACACACTGACACCCAGTAACGCAAACCAACACACTGACACCAAGTAACACGGACATACACTGACATCAAGTAACTAAGACATACACTGACACCAAGTAAAAAAGACAAACAATTACACCAAGTAACAAAGACAGACACTTACACCAAGTATTTTGACATACACTGACACCAAGTAGCAAAGACATACACTGATACCCAGTAACACAGACACACACCTACACCAAGTAACAAAGACATACACTGACTCCAAGTCACAAAGACACTCACTGACACCCAGTAACAAAGGCATACACTGGCACCATTTCACAAAGACATACAGTGATACCCAGTAAAACAGACACACTTACACCAAGTAACACAGACATACACTGACACCCAGTAACGCAGACACACACTTACACCAAGTAACAAAGACATACACTGACACCCAGTAAGAAAGGCATACACTGACACCCAGTAACACAGACACACACGGACACCAAGTAACAATAACACAGACTTACACCACGTAACACAGACACACATTGACACCCAGTAACACAGACACACACGTACACCAAGTAACACAGACATACACTGACACCAAGTAACAATGACAAACACTGATACCCAGTAACACAGGCACACTCTGTGGCCGGGGGGGGGGGCGGGGGCACATTGGCGCAGTGGTTAGCACCGCAGCCTCACAGCTCCAGGGACCCGGGTTCGATTCTGGGTACTTGCTGTGCGGAGTTTGGAAGTTCTCCCTGTGTCTGCGTGGGTTTCCTCCGGGTGCTCCGGTTTCCTCCCACATGCCAAAGTATTTCAGGTTGCGAGGTTAATTGGCCATCATAAATTGCCCCTAGTATAGGTAGGTGGCAGGGAAATATATAGGGACAGGTGGGGATGTGACAGGAATACGGGATGAGTGTAGGATTAGCATAAATGGGTGGTTGATGATCGACACAGACTCGGTGGGCCGAAGGGCCTGTAAAAGTGCTGTGTATCTCGAAACTAAACTAAATACTGACACCTAGTGTCACAGATACACACTGATAGCCAGTAACACAAACAAACACACACAGACACCCAGTGGCACAGAGAAACACTGATAAACAGTAACAAATGCATGCACTGCCACCAGGTTTCACAGACACACACTGACACCCACTAACAAAGACATACACTGACAACAAGTCACAAAGACAGACACTGATACCAAGTCACAAAGACATACACTGACACCCAGTAACACAAACAAACACACACTGACACCCAGTAACACAGCGAAACAATGATAAACAGTAACACAGACAGACACTGACAACAAGTCACAAAGACATGCACTGATACAAAGTAACAAAGACATGCACTGATACCCAGTAACACAGACATACACTGACACCAAGTAACAAAGACATACAGTTACACCAATTAACAAAGACATACACTTACACCAAGTATTTTGACATACACTGACACCAAGTAACAAATACATACACTGATATCCAGGAACACAGACACAAACTTACACCAAGTAACAAAGACATACACTGACACCAAGTCACAAAGACACACACTGACACCCTGTAACAAAGACATACACTGACACCAAGTCACAAAGACATACAATGATACCCAGTAACACAGACACACACTTACACCAAGTAACAAAGACATACACTTACACCAAGTCACAAAGACATACACTGATACCCAGTAACACAGACACACACTTAAACCAAGTAACACAGACATACACTGACACCAAGTAACAAAGACAGACAATTACAACATGTAACAAAGACATACACTTACACCAAGTATTTTGACAAAAACAGACACAAAGAAACAAAGACATACACTGATACCCAGTAACACAGACACACACTGACACCAAGTAACAAAGACATACACTGACAACAAGTAACAAAGGAATACACTTACACCAAGTAACAAAGACACACACTTACACCAAGTAACACAGACAAACAATGACACCAAGTAACAAAGACAGACAAATACACCAAGTAACAAAGACATACACTTACACCCAGTATTTTGACATACACTGACACAAAGTAACAAAGACATACATTGATACCCAGTAACACAGACACACACTTACATCAAGTAACAAAGACATAGACTGACACCAAGTCACAAAGACATACACTGATACCCAGTAACACAGACACACACTGACACCAAGTAACACAGACATACACTGACACCAAGTAACAAAGACACACACTGATACCCAGAAACACAGACACACACTTACACCAAGTAACAAAGACATACACTGACACGCAGTAACAAAGACATACACTGAAACCCAGTAACACAGTCACACACGGACACCAAGTAACACAGACACACACTGACACCCAGTAACACAGACGCACAGTTACACCAAGTAACAAAGACATACACTGACACAACGTAACAAAGACACACACTTCCACCAAGTAACAAAGACATACACTGATACCCAGTAACACAGACATACACTTACACCATGTAACACAGACATACACTGACACCAAGTAACAAAGACATACACTGACACCAAGTAACAAAGACAGACATTTACAAAAAGTAACAAAGACATACACTGACACCCAGTAACAAAGACATACACTGATACCCAGTAACACAGACACACACTTACACCAAGTAACATAGACATATACTGATACCCAGTAACAAAGCCACACACTTACACCATGTAACACAGACATACGCTTACACCAAGTAACAAAGACACACACTTACACCAACTAACACAGACATACACTGACACCAGGTAACTAAGACAGACAATTACACCAAGTAACAAAGACATACACTTACACCAAGTACTTTGACATACACTGACACCAAGTAACAAAGACATCCACCGATACCCAGTAACACAGACACACACTGACACCCAGTCACAAAGACATACACTGACACCAAGTAACACAGACATACACTGACACCAAGTAACAAAGACATACACTGATACCCAGTAACACATACACACACTTACACCAAGTAACACAGACATACACTGACACAAAGTAACAAAGACATACACTGAAACCAAGTCACAAAGACATGCACTGATACCCAGTAACACAGACACACACTGACACCAAGTAACAAAGACACACACTTACACCAAGTAACACAGACACACACTGACACCAAGTCACAAAGACATACACTGACACCGAATAACACAGACATACACTGACACCAAGTAACAAAGACATACACTGACACCAAGTAACACAGACACACACTGACACCCAGTAACAAAGACATACACTGACACCAAGTCACAAAGACATACACTGATACCACGTCACAAAGACATACACTGATACCCAGTAACACAGACACACACTGACACCAAGTAACAAAGACATACACTGACACCAAGTAACAAAGGCATACACTTACACCATGTAACAAAGACACACACTTACACCAAGTATTTTGACACACACTGACACCAAGTAACACAGACATACACTGACACCAAGTAACAAAGACATACACTGATAAACAGTAAACACCGAAATACTCTGACACCAAGTAACAAAGACATACACTGATACCCAGTAACACAGGCACACTCTTACACCAAGTAACACAGACATACAATGACACCAAGTAACAAGGACATACACTGACACCAAGTAATAAAGACATACGCTTACACCAAGTAATAAAGACACACACTTACACCAAGTAACACAGACATACAATGACACAAAGTAACAAAGACAGAAAATTACACCAAGTAACAAAGACATACACTTACACCAAGTATTTTGACAGACACTGACACCAAGTACCAAAGACATACACTGATACCCAGTAACACAGACATACACTTACACCAAGTAACAAAGACATACACTGACACCAAGTCACAAAGACACACACAGACACCCAGTAACAAAGACATACACTGACACGAAGTCACAAAGACATACACTGATACACAGAAACACAGACACACACTTACACCAAGTAACACAGACATACACTGATACCAAGGAACAAAGACATCCACTGATACCCAGTAACACAGACATACACTTACACCAAGTAACAAAGACATACACTGAAACCCAGTAATAAAGACATACACTGACAGCCAGTAACACAGACACACACGGACTCCAAGTAACAAAGACACACACTTACACCAAGTAACAAAGACATACACTGACACGAAGTCACAAAGACATACACTGATACACAGTAACACAGACACACACTTACACCAAGTAACACAGACATACACTGACACCAAGTAACAAAGACATACACTGATACACAGTAACACAGACATACACTTACAACAAGTAACAAAGACATACACTGATACACAGTAACACAGACACACACTTACACCAAGTAACACAGACATACACTGATACCAAGGAACAAAGACATCCACTGATACCCAGTAACACAGACATACACTTACACCAAGTAACAAAGACATACACTGAAACCCAGTAACAAAGACATACACTGACAGCCAGTAACACAGACACACACGGACACCAAGTAACAAAGACACACACTTACACCAAGTAACAAAGACATACACTGACACGAAGTCACAAAGACATACACTGATACACAGTAACACAGACACACACTTACACCAAGTAACACAGATATACACTGACACCAAGTAACAAAGACATACACTGATACACAGTAACACAGACATACACTTACAACAAGTAACAAAGACTGACACTGATACCCAGTAACACAGACACACACCTACACCAAGTAACAAAGACATACATTGACACCCAGTAACAAAGACATGCACTGACACCCAGGAGCACAAACACACACGGACACCAAGTAACAAAGACACACACTTACACCAAGTAACAAAGAAATACACTGATACCCAGTAACACAGATACGCACGGACACCAAGTAACAAATACACACACTTACAACAAGTAACACAGACATACACTGACACCAAGTAACAAAGACATACACTGATAAACAGTAACACCGAAATACTCTGACACCAAGTAACAAAGACATACACTGATACCCAGTAACACAGGCACACTCTTACACCAAGTAACACAGACATACAATGACACCAAGTAACAAGGACATACACTGACACCAAGTAATAAAGACATACGCTTACACCAAGTAATAAAGACACACACTTACACCAAGTAACACAGACATACAATGACACAAAGTAACAAAGACAGAAAATTACATCAAGTAACAAAGACATACACTTACACCAAGTATTTTGACAGACACTGACACCAAGTACCAAAGACATACACTGATACCCAGTAACACAGACATACACTTACACCAAGTAACAAAGACATACACTGACACCAAGTCACAAAGACACACACTGACACCCAGTAACAAAGACATACACTGACACGAAGTCACAAAGACATACACTGATACACAGTAACACAGACACACACTTACACCAAGTAACACAGACATACACTGATACCAAGGAACAAAGACATCCACTGATACCCAGTAACACAGACATACACTTACACCAAGTAACAAAGACATACACTGAAACCCAGTAACAAAGACATACACTGACAGCCAGTAACACAGACACACACGGACACCAAGTAACAAAGACACACACTTACACCAAGTAACAAAGACATACACTGACACGAAGTCACAAAGACATACACTGATACACAGTAACACAGACACACACTTACACCAAGTAACACAGACATACACTGACACCAAGTAACAAAGACATACACTGATACACAGTAACACAGACATACACTTACAACAAGTAACAAAGACATACACTGATACACAGTAACACAGACACACACTTACACCAAGTAACACAGACATACACTGATACCAAGGAACAAAGACATCCACTGATACCCAGTAACACAGACATACACTTACACCAAGTAACAAAGACATACACTGAAACCCAGTAACAAAGACATACACTGACAGCCAGTAACACAGACACACACGGACACCAAGTAACAAAGACGCACACTTACACCAAGTAACAAAGACATACACTGACACGAAGTCACAAAGACATACACTGATACACAGTAACACAGACACACACTTACACCAAGTAACACAGATATACACTGACACCAAGTAACAAAGACATACACTGATACACAGTAACACAGACATACACTTACAACAAGTAACAAAGACTGACACTGATACCCAGTAACACAGACACACACCTACACCAAGTAACAAAGACATACATTGACACCCAGTAACAAAGACATGCACTGACACCCAGGAGCACAAACACACACGGACACCAAGTAACAAAGACACACACTTGCACCAAGTAACAAAGAAATACACTGATACCCAGTAACACAGATACGCACGGACACCAAGTAACAAATACACACACTTACAACAAGTAACACAGACATACACTGACACCAAGTAACAAAGACATACACTGATAAACAGTAACACCGAAATACTCTGACACCAAGTAACAAAGACATACACTGATACCCAGTAACACAGGCACACTCTTACACCAAGTAACACAGACATACAATGACACCAAGTAACAAGGACATACACTGACACCAAGTAATAAAGACATACGCTTACACCAAGTAATAAAGACACACACTTACACCAAGTAACACAGACATACAATGACACAAAGTAACAAAGACAGAAAATTACACCAAGTAACAAAGACATACACTTGCACCAAGTATTTTGACAGACACTGACACCAAGTACCAAAGACATACACTGATACCCAGTAACACAGACATACACTTACACCAAGTAACAAAGACATACACTGACACCAAGTCACAAAGACACACACTGACACCCAGTAACAAAGACATACACTGACACGAAGTCACAAAGACATACACTGATACACAGTAACACAGACACACACTTACACCAAGTAACACAGACATACACTGATACCAAGGAACAAAGACATCCACTGATACCCAGTAACACAGACATACACTTACACCAAGTAACAAAGACATACACTGAAACCCAGTAACAAAGACATACACTGACAGCCAGTAACACAGACACACACGGACACCAAGTAACAAAGACACACACTTACACCAAGTAACACAGACGCACACTGACACACAGTAACACAGACACACACTTAAACCAAGTAACAAAGACATACACTGACACCAAGTGACAAAGACATACACTGATACCCCGTAACACAGACACACACTTACACCAAGTAACATAGACATACACTGACACCAAGTAACAAAGACATACACTGATACACAGTAACACAGACACACACTTACACCAAGTAACAAAGACTGACACTGATACCCAGTAACACAGACACACACCTACACCAAGTAACAACGACATACACTGACACCCAGTAACAAAGACATGCACTGACACCCAGGAGCACAATCACACACGGACACCAAGTAACAAAGACAAACACTTACACCAAGTAACAAAGAAAGACACTGATACCCAGTAACACAGATACACACGGACACCAAGTAACAAAGACACACACTTACACGGAGTAACACAGACAGACACTGACCCCAAGTAACAAAGACATACACTGATAAACAGTAACACAGAAATACACTGACACCAAGTAACAAAGACATACACTGATACCCTGTAACACAGGCACACTCTTACATCAAGTAACACAGACATACACTGACACCAAGGAGCAAAGACATACGCTTACACCAAGTAATAAAGACACACACTTACAGAAAGTAACACAGACACACACTGACACCCAATAACGCAAACCAACACACTGACACCAAGTAACACGGACATACACTGACATCAAGTAACCAAGACATACACTGACACCAAGTAAAAAAGAAAAACAATTACACCAAGTAACAAAGACATACACTTGCACCAAGTATTTTGACATACACTGACACCAAGTAGCAAAGACATACACTGATACCCAGTAACACAGACACACACCTACACCAAGTAACAAAGACATACACTGACACCAAGTCACAAAGACACTCACTGACACCCAGTAACAAAGACATACACTGACACCATTTCACAAAGACATACACTGATACCCAGTAAAACAGACACACTTACACCAAGTAACACAGACATACACTGACACCCAGTAACGCAGACACACACTTACACCAAGTAACAAAGACATACACTGACACCCAGTAAGAAAGACATACACTGACACCCAGTAACACAGGCACACACGGACACCAAGTAACAAAGACACAGACTTACACCAAGTAACACAGACACACATTGACACCCAGTAACACAGACACACACTTAAACCACGAAACACAGACACACACTTACACCAAGTAACAAAGACACACACTGACACCCTATAACACAGACACACACTGACACCAAGTCACAAAGACATGCACTGATACCCAGTAAAACAGACACACTTACACCCAGTAACAAAGACATACACTGACACCCAGGAACAAAGACATGCACTGACACCAAGTCACAAAGACATGCACTGATACCCAGTAAAACAGACACACTTACACCAAGTCACAAAAACACACACTGACACCCAGTAACAAAGACATGCACTGACACCAAGTCACAAAGACATACACTGATACCCAGTAACACAGACACACACTTACACCAAGTAACACAGACATACACTGACATCCAGTAACACAGACACACACTTACACCAAGTAACAAAGACATACACTGTCACCAAGTCACAAAGACACACACTGACACCCAGTAACAAAGACATACACTGACACCCAGTAACACAGACACACACTTACACCAAGTAACAAAGACATACACTGTCACCAAGTCACAAAGACACACACTGACACCCAGTAACAAAGACATACACTGACACAAAGTCACAAAGACACACACTGACACCCAGTAACAAAGACAGACACTGAGACCAAGTCACAAAGACATACACTGATTCCCAGTAACACAGACACACACTTACACCAAGTAACACAGACATACACTGAAACCCAGTAACACAGACACACACTTACACCAAGTAACAAAGACATACACTGTCACCCAGTAACAAAGACATACACTGACACCCAGTAACACAGACGCACAAGGGACACCAAGTAACAAAGACACAGACTTACACCAAGTAACACAGACACACACTGACACCCAGTAACACAGACACACACTTACACCAAGTAACACAGACATACACTGACACCAAGTAACAAAGACATACACTGCTAACCAGTAACACAGTCACACACTGACACCAAGTAACAAAGACATTCACTGATACCCAGTAACACAGACACACACTTACACCAAGTAACAAAGACACACACTGATACCAAGTCACAAAGTCACACACTGACACCCAGTAACAAAGACATACACTGACACCATTTCACAAAGACAAACACTGATACCCAGTAAAACAGACACACTTACACCAAGTAACACAGACATACACTGACACCCAGTAACACAGACACACATTTACACCAAGTAACAAAGGCATACACTGACACCCAGTAACAAAGACATACACTGACACCCAGTAACACAGACACACACGGACACCAAGAAACAAAGACACAGACTTACACCAAGTAACACAGACACACATTGACACCCAGTAACACTGACACAGACTTACACCAAGTAACACAGACATACACTGACACACAGTTACAAAGACATACACTGATACCCAGTAACATAGACACACACTGACACCAAGTAACAAAGACATTCACTTACACCAAGTAACGAAGACAGACAATTAAACCAAGTAACAAAAACATACACTTACACCAAGTATTTTGACATACACTGACACCAAGTAACAAAGACAAACACTGATACCCAGTAACACAGACACACACTTGCACCAAGTAACAAAGACATACACTGACACCAAGTCACAAAGACTTACAGTGACACCCAGTAACAAAGACATACACTGACACCAAGTCACAAATACATACACTGATACACAGTAACACAGACACACAATTACACCAAGTAACAAAGACATACACTGACACCCAGTAACACAGACACACACTTACACCAAGTAACAAAGACATACACTGACACCCAGTAACAAAGACACACACTGACACCCAGTAACAAAGACATACACTGATACCCAGTAACACAGACACACACTTACACCAAGTAACACAGACATACACTGACACCCAGTAACACAGACACACACTTACACCAAGTAACAAAGACATACACTGACACCCAGGAACAAAGACATACACTGACACCAAGTCACAAAGACATACACTGATACCCAGTAACACAGACACACACTTACACCGGGTAACACAGACATACACTGACACCCAGTAACACAGACACACACTTACACCAAGTAACAAAGACATACACTGACACCCAGTAACAAAGACATACACTGACACCCAGTAACACAGACACACACTTACACCAAGTAACAAAGACATACACTGTCACCAAGTCACAAAGACACACACTGACACCCAGTAACAAAGACATACACTGACACCAAGTCACAAAGACACACACTGACACCCAGTAACAAAGACAGACACTGAGACCAAGTCACAAAGACATACACTGATTCCCAGTAACACAGACACACACTTACACCCAGTAACACAGACATACACTGACACCCAGTAACACAGACACACACTTACACCAAGTAACAAAGACATACACTGACACCCAGTAACAAAGACATACAATGACACCCAATAACACAGACACACAAGGGACACCAAGCAACAAAGACACAGACTTACACCAAGTAACACAGACACACACTGACACCCAGTAACACAGACACACACTTACACCAAGTAACACAGACACACACTGACACCAAGTAACAAAGACATACACTGATAACCAGTATCACAGTCACACACTGACACCAAGTAACAAAGACATACACTGATACCCAGTAACACAGACACACACTTACACCAAGTAACAAAGACATACACTGTCACCAAGTCACAAAGACACACACTGACACCCAGTAACAAAGACATACACTGACACCAAGTCACAAAGACACACACTGACACCCAGTAACAAAGACAGACACTGAGACCAAGTCACAAAGACATACACTGATTCCCAGTAACACAGACACACACTTACACCAAGTAACAAAGACATACACTGACACCCAGTAACACTGACACACACTTACACCAAGTAACAAAGACATACACTGACACCCAGTAACAAAGACATACAATGACACCCAATAACACAGACACACAAGGGACACCAAGTAACAAAGACACAGACTTACACCAAGTAACACAGAAACACACTGACACCCAGTAACACAGACACACACTTACACCAAGTAACACAGACACACACAGACACCAAGTAACAAAGACATACAGTGACACCCAGTAACAAAGACATACACTGACACCAAGTCACAAAGACATACACTGATACCCAGTAAAACAGACACACTTACACCAAGTAACACAGACATACACTGACACCCAGTAACGCAGACACACACTTACACCAAGTAACAAAGACATACACTGACACCCAGTAAGAAAGACATACACTGACACCCAGTAACACAGGCACACACGGACACCAAGTAACAAAGACACAGACTTACACCAAGTAACACAGACACACATTGACACCCAGTAACACAGACACACACTTAAACCACGAAACACAGACACACACTTACACCAAGTAACAAAGACACACACTGACACCCTATAACACAGACACACACTGACACCAAGTCACAAAGACATGCACTGATACCCAGTAAAACAGACACACTTACACCCAGTAACAAAGACATACACTGACACCCAGGAACAAAGACATGCACTGACACCAAGTCACAAAGACATGCACTGATACCCAGTAAAACAGACACACTTACACCAAGTCACAAAAACACACACTGACACCCAGTAACAAAGACATGCACTGACACCAAGTCACAAAGACATACACTGATACCCAGTAACACAGACACACACTTACACCAAGTAACACAGACATACACTGACATCCAGTAACACAGACACACACTTACACCAAGTAACAAAGACATACACTGTCACCAAGTCACAAAGACACACACTGACACCCAGTAACAAAGACATACACTGACACCCAGTAACACAGACACACACTTACACCAAGTAACAAAGACATACACTGTCACCAAGTCACAAAGACACACACTGACACCCAGTAACAAAGACATACACTGACACAAAGTCACAAAGACACACACTGACACCCAGTAACAAAGACAGACACTGAGACCAAGTCACAAAGACATACACTGATTCCCAGTAACACAGACACACACTTACACCAAGTAACACAGACATACACTGAAACCCAGTAACACAGACACACACTTACACCAAGTAACAAAGACATACACTGTCACCCAGTAACAAAGACATACACTGACACCCAGTAACACAGACGCACAAGGGACACCAAGTAACAAAGACACAGACTTACACCAAGTAACATAGACACACACTGACACCCAGTAACACAGACACACACTTACACCAAGTAACACAGACATACACTGACACCAAGTAACAAAGACATACACTGATACACAGTAACACAGACATACACTTACAACAAGTAACAAAGACTGACACTGATACCCAGTAACACAGAGACACACCTACACCAAGTAACAAAGACATACATTGACACCCAGTAACAAAGACATGCACTGACACCCAGGAGCACAAACACACACGGACACCAAGTAACAAAGACACACACTTACACCAAGTAACAAAGAAATACACTGATACCCAGTAACACAGATACGCACGGACACCAAGTAACAAATACACACACTTACAACAAGTAACACAGACATACACTGACACCAAGTAACAAAGACATACACTGATACCCAGTAACACAGGCACACTCTTACACCAAGTAACACAGACATACAATGACACCAAGTAACAAGGACATACACTGACACCAAGTAATAAAGACATACGCTTACACCAAGTAATAAAGACACACACTTACACCAAGTAACACAGACATACAATGACACAAAGTAACAAAGACAGAAAATTACACCAAGTAACAAAGACATACACTTACACCAAGTATTTTGACAGACACTGACACCAAGTACCAAAGACATACACTGATACCCAGTAACACAGACATACACTTACACCAAGTAACAAAGACATACACTGACACCAAGTCACAAAGACACACACTGACACCCAGTAACAAAGACATACACTGACACGAAGTCACAAAGACATACACTGATACACAGTAACACAGACACACACTTACACCAAGTAACACAGACATACACTGATACCAAGGAACAAAGACATCCACTGATACCCAGTAACACAGACATACACTTACACCAAGTAACAAAGACATACACTGAAACCCAGTAACAAAGACATACACTGACAGCCAGTAACACAGACACACACGGACACCAAGTAACAAAGACACACACTTACACCAAGTAACAAAGACATACACTGACACGAAGTCACAAAGACATACACTGATACACAGTAACACAGACACACACTTACACCAAGTAACACAGACATACACTGACACCAAGTAACAAAGACATCCACTGATACCCAGTAACACAGACATACACTTACACCAAGTAACAAAGACATACACTGAAACCCAGTAACAAAGACATACACTGACAGCCAGTAACACAGACACACACGGACACCAAGTAACAAAGACACACACTTACACCAAGTAACAAAGACATACACTGACACGAAGTCACAAAGACATACACTGATACACAGTAACACAGACACACACTTACACCAAGTAACACAGATATACACTGACACCAAGTAACAAAGACATACACTGATACACAGTAACACAGACATACACTTACAACAAGTAACAAAGACTGACACTGATACCCAGTAACACAGACACACACCTACACCAAGTAACAAAGACATACATTGACACCCAGTAACAAAGACATGCACTGACACCCAGGAGCACAAACACACACGGACACCAAGTAACAAAGACACACACTTGCACCAAGTAACAAAGAAATACACTGATACCCAGTAACACAGATACGCACGGACACCAAGTAACAAATACACACACTTACAACAAGTAACACAGACATACACTGACACCAAGTAACAAAGACATACACTGATAAACAGTAACACCGAAATACTCTGACACCAAGTAACAAAGACATACACTGATACCCAGTAACACAGGCACACTCTTACACCAAGTAACACAGACATACAATGACACCAAGTAACAAGGACATACACTGACACCAAGTAATAAAGACATACGCTTACACCAAGTAATAAAGACACAAACTTACACCAAGTAACACAGACATACAATGACACAAAGTAACAAAGACAGAAAATTACACCAAGTAACAAAGACATACACTTACACCAAGTATTTTGACAGACACTGACACCAAGTACCAAAGACATACACTGATACCCAGTAACACAGACATACACTTACACCAAGTAACAAAGACATACACTGACACCAAGTCACAAAGACACACACTGACACCCAGTAACAAAGACATACACTGACACGAAGTCACAAAGACATACACTGATACACAGTAACACAGACACACACTTACACCAAGTAACACAGACATACACTGACACCAAGGAACAAAGACATCCACTGATACCCAGTAACACAGACATACACTTACACCAAGTAACAAAGACATACACTGAAACCCAGTAACAAAGACATACACTGACAGCCAGTAACACAGACACACACGGACACCAAGTAACAAAGACACACACTTACACCAAGTAACACAGACGCACACTGACACACAGTAACACAGACACACACTTACCCCAAGTAACACAGACAGACACTGACACCAAGTAACAAAGACATACACTGATAGCCAGTAACACAGACACACACTTAAACCAAGTAACAAAGACATACACTGACACCAAGTGACAAAGACATACACTGATACCCCGTAACACAGACACACACTTACACCAAGTAACATAGACATACACTGACACCAAGTAACAAAGACATACACTGATACACAGTAACACAGACACACACTTACACCAAGTAACAAAGACTGACACTGATACCCAGTAACACAGCCACACACCTACACCAAGTAACAACGACATACACTGACACCCAGTAACAAAGACATGCACTGACACCCAGGAGCACAATCACACACGGACACCAAGTAACAAAGACAAACACTTACACCAAGTAACAAAGAAAGACACTGATACCCAGTAACACAGATACACACGGACACCAAGTAACAAAGACACACACTTACACGGAGTAACACAGACAGACACTGACCCCAAGTAACAAAGACATACACTGATAAACAGTAACTCAGAAATACACTGACACCAAGTAACAAAGACATACACTGATACCCTGTAACACAGGCACACTCTTACATCAAGTAACACAGACATACACTGACACCAAGGAGCAAAGACATACGCTTACACCAAGTAATAAAGACACACACTTACAGAAAGTAACACAGACACACACTGACACCCAAAAACGCAAACCAACACACTGACACCAAGTAACACGGACATACACTGACATCAAGTAACCAAGACATACACTGACACCAAGTAAAAAAGAAAAACAATTACACCAAGTAACAAAGACATACACTTGCACCAAGTATTTTGACATACACTGACACCAAGTAGCAAAGACATACACTGATACCCAGTAACACAGACACATACCTACACCAAGTAACAAAGACATACACTGACACCAAGTCACAAAGACACTCACTGACACCCAGTAACAAAGACATACACTGACACCATTTCACAAAGACATACACTGATACCCAGTAAAACAGACACACTTACACCAAGTAACACAGACATACACTGACACCCAGTAACGCAGACACACACTTACACCAAGTAACAAAGACATACACTGACACCCAGTAAGAAAGACATACACTGACACCCAGTAACACAGGCACACACGGACACCAAGTAACAAAGACACAGACTTACACCAAGTAACACAGACACACATTGACACCCAGTAACACAGACACACACTTAAACCACGAAACACAGACACACACTTACACCAAGTAACAAAGACACACACTGACACCCTATAACACAGACACACACTGACACCAAGTCACAAAGACATGCACTGATACCCAGTAAAACAGACACACTTACACCCAGTAACAAAGACATACACTGACACCCAGGAACAAAGACATGCACTGACACCAAGTCACAAAGACATGCACTGATACCCAGTAAAACAGACACACTTACACCAAGTCACAAAAACACACACTGACACCCAGTAACAAAGACATGCACTGACACCAAGTCACAAAGACATACACTGATACCCAGTAACACAGACACACACTTACACCAAGTAACACAGACATACACTGACATCCAGTAACACAGACACACACTTACACCAAGTAACAAAGACATACACTGTCACCAAGTCACAAAGACACACACTGACACCCAGTAACAAAGACATACACTGACACCCAGTAACACAGACACACACTTACACCAAGTAACAAAGACATACACTGTCACCAAGTCACAAAGACACACACTGACACCCAGTAACAAAGACATACACTGACACAAAGTCACAAAGACACACACTGACACCCAGTAACAAAGACAGACACTGACACCAAGTCACAAAGACATACACTGATTCCCAGTAACACAGACACACACTTACACCAAGTAACACAGACATACACTGAAACCCAGTAACACAGACACACACTTACACCAAGTAACAAAGACATACACTGTCACCCAGTAACAAAGACATACACTGACACCCAGTAACACAGACGCACAAGGGACACCAAGTAACAAAGACACAGACTTACACCAAGTAACACAGACACACACTGACACCCAGTAACACAGACACACACTTACACCAAGTAACACAGACATACACTGACACCAAGTAACAAAGACATACACTGCTAACCAGTAACACAGTCACACACTGACACCAAGTAACAAAGACATTCACTGATACCCAGTAACACAGACACACACTTACACCAAGTAACAAAGACACACACTGATACCAAGTCACAAAGTCACACACTGACACCCAGTAACAAAGACATACACTGACACCATTTCACAAAGACAAACACTGATACCCAGTAAAACAGACACACTTACACCAAGTAACACAGACATACACTGACACCCAGTAACACAGACACACATTTACACCAAGTAACAAAGGCATACACTGACACCCAGTAACAAAGACATACACTGACACCCAGTAACACAGACACACACGGACACCAAGAAACAAAGACACAGACTTACACCAAGTAACACAGACACACATTGACACCCAGTAACACTGACACAGACTTACACCAAGTAACACAGACATACACTGACACACAGTTACAAAGACATACACTGATACCCAGTAACATAGACACACACTGACACCAAGTAACAAAGACATTCACTTACACCAAGTAACGAAGACAGACAATTAAACCAAGTAACAAAAACATACACTTACACCAAGTATTTTGACATACACTGACACCAAGTAACAAAGACAAACACTGATACCCAGTAACACAGACACACACTTGCACCAAGTAACAAAGACATACACTGACACCAAGTCACAAAGACTTACAGTGACACCCAGTAACAAAGACATACACTGACACCAAGTCACAAATACATACACTGATACACAGTAACACAGACACACAATTACACCAAGTAACAAAGACATACACTGACACCCAGTAACACAGACACACACTTACACCAAGTAACAAAGACATACACTGACACCCAGTAACAAAGACACACACTGACACCCAGTAACAAAGACATACACTGATACCCAGTAACACAGACACACACTTACACCAAGTAACACAGACATACACTGACACCCAGTAACACAGACACACACTTACACCAAGTAACAAAGACATACACTGACACCCAGGAACAAAGACATACACTGACACCAAGTCACAAAGACATACACTGATACCCAGTAACACAGACACACACTTACACCGGGTAACACAGACATACACTGACACCCAGTAACACAGACACACACTTACACCAAGTAACAAAGACATACACTGACACCCAGTAACAAAGACATACACTGACACCCAGTAACACAGACACACACTTACACCAAGTAACAAAGACATACACTGTCACCAAGTCACAAAGACACACACTGACACCCAGTAACAAAGACATACACTGACACCAAGTCACAAAGACACACACTGACACCCAGTAACAAAGACAGACACTGAGACCAAGTCACAAAGACATACACTGATTCCCAGTAACACAGACACACACTTACACCAAGTAACACAGACATACACTGACACCCAGTAACACAGACACACACTTACACCAAGTAACAAAGACATACACTGACACCCAGTAACAAAGACATACAATGACACCCTATAACACAGACACACAAGGGACACCAAGTAACAAAGACACAGACTTACACCAAGTAACACAGACACACACTGACACCCAGTAACACAGACACACACTTACACCAAGTAACACAGACACACACTGACACCAAGTAACAAAGACATACACTGATAACCAGTATCACAGTCACACACTGACACCAAGTAACAAAGACATACACTGATACCCAGTAACACAGACACACACTTACACCAAGTAACAAAGACATACACTGTCACCAAGTCACAAAGACACACACTGACACCCAGTAACAAAGACATACACTGACACCAAGTCACAAAGACACACACTGACACCCAGTAACAAAGACAGACACTGAGACCAAGTCACAAAGACATACACTGATTCCCAGTAACACAGACACACACTTACACCAAGTAACAAAGACATACACTGACACCCAGTAACACTGACACACACTTACACCAAGTAACAAAGACATACACTGACACCAAGTAACAAAGACATACAATGACACCCAATAACACAGACACACAAGGGACACCAAGTAACAAAGACACAGACTTACACCAAGTAACACAGCCACACACTTACACCAAGTAACAAAGACACACACTGACACCCTATAACACAGACACACACTGACACCAAGTCACAAAGACATGCACTGATACCCAGTAAAACAGACACACTTACACCCAGTAACAAAGACATACACTGACACCCAGGAACAAAGACATGCACTGACACCAAGTCACAAAGACATGCACTGATACCCAGTAAAACAGACACACTTACACCAAGTCACAAAAACACACACTGACACCCAGTAACAAAGACATGCACTGACACCAAGTCACAAAGACATACACTGATACCCAGTAACACAGACACACACTTACACCAAGTAACACAGACATACACTGACATCCAGTAACACAGACACACACTTACACCAAGTAACAAAGACATACACTGTCACCAAGTCACAAAGACACACACTGACACCCAGTAACAAAGACATACACTGACACCCAGTAACACAGACACACACTTACACCAAGTAACAAAGACATACACTGTCACCAAGTCACAAAGACACACACTGACACCCAGTAACAAAGACATACACTGACACAAAGTCACAAAGACACACACTGACACCCAGTAACAAAGACAGACACTGAGACCAAGTCACAAAGACATACACTGATTCCCAGTAACACAGACACACACTTACACCAAGTAACAAAGACATACACTGAAACCCAGTAACAAAGACATACACTGAAACCCAGTAACACAGACGCACAAGGGACACCAAGTAACAAAGACACAGACTTACACCAAGTAACACAGACACACACTGACACCCAGTAACACAGACACACACTTACACCAAGTAACACAGACATACACTGACACCAAGTAACAAAGACATACACTGCTAACCAGTAACACAGTCACACACTGACACCAAGTAACAAAGACATTCACTGATACCCAGTAACACAGACACACACTTACACCAAGTAACAAAGACACACACTGATACCAAGTCACAAAGTCACACACTGACACCCAGTAACAAAGACATACACTGACACCATTTCACAAAGACAAACACTGATACCCAGTAAAACAGACACACTTACACCAAGTAACACAGACATACACTGACACCCAGTAACACAGACACACATTTACACCAAGTAACAAAGGCATACACTGACACCCAGTAACAAAGACATACACTGACACCCAGTAACACAGACACACACGGACACCAAGAAACAAAGACACAGACTTACACCAAGTAACACAGACACACATTGACACCCAGTAACACTGACACAGACTTACACCAAGTAACACAGACATACACTGACACACAGTTACAAAGACATACACTGATACCCAGTAACATAGACACACACTGACACCAAGTAACAAAGACATTCACTTACACCAAGTAACGAAGACAGACAATTAAACCAAGTAACAAAAACATACACTTACACCAAGTATTTTGACATACACTGACACCAAGTAACAAAGACAAACACTGATACCCAGTAACACAGACACACACTTGCACCAAGTAACAAAGACATACACTGACACCAAGTCACAAAGATTACAGTGACACCCAGTAACAAAGACATACACTGACACCAAGTCACAAATACATACACTGATACACAGTAACACAGACACACAATTACACCAAGTAACAAAGACATACACTGACACCCAGTAACACAGACACACACTTACACCAAGTAACAAAGACATACACTGACACCCAGTAACAAAGACACACACTGACACCCAGTAACAAAGACATACACTGATACCCAGTAACACAGACACACACTTACACCAAGTAACACAGACATACACTGACACCCAGTAACACAGACACACACTTACACCAAGTAACAAAGACATACACTGACACCCAGGAACAAAGACATACACTGACACCAAGTCACAAAGACATACACTGATACCCAGTAACACAGACACACACTTACACCGGGTAACACAGACATACACTGACACCCAGAAACACAGACACACACTTACACCAAGTAACAAAGACATACACTGACACCCAGTAACAAAGACATACACTGACACCCAGTAACACAGACACACACTTACACCAAGTAACAAAGACATACACTGTCACCAAGTCACAAAGACACACACTGACACCCAGTAACAAAGACATACACTGACACCAAGTCACAAAGACACACACTGACACCCAGTAACAAAGACAGACACTGAGACCAAGTCACAAAGACATACACTGATTCCCAGTAACACAGACACACACTTACACCAAGTAACACAGACATACACTGACACCCAGTAACACAGACACACACTTACACCAAGTAACAAAGACATACACTGACACCCAGTAACAAAGACATACAATGACACCCAATAACACAGACACACAAGGGACACCAAGTAACAAAGACACAGACTTACACCAAGTAACACAGACACACACTGACACCCAGTAACACAGACACACACATACACCAAGTAACACAGACACACACTGACACCAAGTAACAAAGACATACACTGATAACCAGTATCACAGTCACACACTGACACCAAGTAACAAAGACATACACTGATACCCAGTAACACAGACACACACTTACACCAAGAAACAAAGACATACACTGTCACCAAGTCACAAAGACACACACTGACACCCAGTAACAAAGACATACACTGACACCAAGTCACAAAGACACACACTGACACCCAGTAACAAAGACAGACACTGAGACCAAGTCACAAAGACATACACTGATTCCCAGTAACACAGACACACACTTACACCAAGTAACAAAGACATACACTGACACCCAGTAACACAGACACACACTTACACCAAGTAACAAAGACATACACTGACACCCAGTAACAAAGACATACAATGACACCCAATAACACAGACACACAAGGGACACCAAGTAACAAAGACACAGACTTACACCAAGTAACACAGACACACACTGACACCCAGTAACACAGACACACACTTACACCAAGTAACACGGACACACACAGACACCAAGTAACAAAGACATACACTGATAACCAGTAACACAGTCACACACTGACACCAAGTAACAAAGACATACACTGATACCCAGTAACACAGACACACACTTACACCAAGTAACAAAGACACACACTGATACCAAGTCACAAAGACACACACTGACACCCAGTAACAAAGACATACACTGACACCATTTCACAAAGACATACACTGATACCCAGTAAAACAGACACACTTACACCAAGTAACACAGACATACACTGACACCCAGTAACACAGACACACACTTACACCAAGTAACAAAGACATACACTGACACCCAGTAACATAGACATACACTGACACCCAGTAACACAGACACACACGGACACCAAGAAACAAAGACACAGACTTACGCCAAGTAACACAGACACACATTGACACCCAAGAACACAGACACACACTTACACCAAGTAACACAGACATACACTGACACCCAGTTACAAAGACATACACTGATACCCAGTAACACAGACACACACTGACAACAAGTAACAAAGTCATACACTGACACCAAGTAACAAAGACATTCACTTACACCAAGTAACAAAGATAGACAATTACTCCGAGTAACAAAAACATACACTTACACCAAGTATTTTGACATACACTGACACCAAGTAACAAAGACATACACTGATACCCAGTAACACAGACACACACTTGCACCAAGTAACAAAGACATACACTGACACCAAGTCACAAAGACTCACAGTGACACCCAGTAACAAAGACATACACTGACACCAAGTCACAAATACATACACTGATACCCAGTAACACAGACACACAATTACAACAAGTAACACAGACATACACTGACACCCAGTAACACAGACACACACTTACACCAAGTAACAAAGACATACACTGACACCCAGTAACAAAGACATACACTGATACCCAGTAACACAGACACACAAGGACACCATGTAACAAAGACACAGACTGACACCAAGTAACACATACACATACTGACACCCAGTAACACAGACATATACTTACACCAAGTAACACAGACATACACTGACACCAAGTCACAAAGACACACACTGACACCCAGTAACACAGACACACACTTACACCAAGTAATAAAGATAGACACTGATACCCAGTAACACAGACACACACTTACACCAAGTAACAAAGACATACACTGACACCCAGTAACACAGACACACACGGACACCAAGTAACAAAGACACACACTTACAACAAGTACCAAAGACATACACTGACACCAAGTAACAAAGACAAACAATTACACCAAGTAACAAAGACATACACTGACACCAAGTATTTTGACATATACTGAGACCTATTCACAAAGACATACACTGATACCCAGTAACACAGACACACACTTACACCAAGTAACACAGACATACACTGACACCAAGTAACAAAGACAGACACTGATACCCAGTAACACAGACACACAGTTACACCAAGTAACACAGACATACACTGACACCCAGTAACACAGAAACACAATTACACCAAGTAACAAAGACATACACTGACACCCAGTATCAAAGACATACACTGACACCCAGTAACACAGACACACACTTACACCAAGTAACAAAGACATTCACTTACACCAAGTAACAAAGACAGACAATTACACCAAGCAACAAAAACATACACTTACACCAAGTATTTTGACATACACTGACACCAAGTAACAAAGACATACACTGATACCCAGTAATACAGACACACACTTGCACCAAGTAACAAAGACGTACACTAACACCAAGTCACAAAGACTCACAGTGACACCCAGTAACAAAGACATACACTGACACCAAGTCACAAATACATACACTGATACCCAGTAACACAGACACACAATTACAACAAGTAACACAGACATACACTGACACCCAGTAACACAGACACACACTTACACCAAGTAACAAAGAAATACACTGACACCAAGTCACAAAGACTCACAGTGACACCCAGTAACAAAGACATACACTGACACCAAGTCACAAATACATACACTGATAACCAGTAACACAGACACACAATTACACCAAGTAACAAAGACAGACACTGATACCCAGTAACACAGACACACAGTTACACCAAGTAACAAAGACAGACACTGATATCCAGTAACACAGACACACACTTACACCAAGTAACAAAGACATACACTGACACATAGTAACAAACACTGACGCCAAGTAACAAAGACATAAACTGACACCCAGGAACACAGACACACACTGACACCAAGTCACAAAGACATACACTGATACCCAGTAACACAGACACACACTTACACCAAGTAACAAAGACACCCACTTACACCAAGTAACACAGACATACAGTGACACCAAGTAACAAAGACAGACAATTGAACCAAGTAACAAAGACATACACTTACAACAAGTCACAAAGAAACACACTGACACCCACTAACAAAGACATACACTGATACCCAGTAACACAGACACACACTTACTCCAAGTAACAAAGACAGACACTGATACCCAGTAACACAGACACACACTTACACCAAGTAACAAAGACATACACTGACACCCAGTAACAAAGACATACACTGACACCCAGTAACACAGACACACACGGACACCAAGTAACAAAGACACACACTTACACCAAGGAACAAAGACATACACTGACACCAAGTAACACGGACACACACTGACAACCAGTAACAAAGACACACACTTACACCAAGGAACAAAGACACACACTTACACCAAGTAACACAGACATACACTGACACCATGTAACAAAGACATACAATTGCACCAAGTAACAAAGACATACACTTACAACAAGCATTTTGACATACACTGACACCACGTAACAAAGACATACACTTACACCAAGTAACATAGACAGTCAATTACACCAAGTAACAAAGACATACACTTACACCAAGTATTTTGACATACACTGACACCAAGTAACAAAGACATACACTGATACCCAGTCACACAGACACACACTTACACCAAGTAACAAAGACATACACTGACACCAAGTCACAAAGACACACACTGACACCCAGTAACAAAGACATACACTGATACCAAGTCACAAAGACATACACTGATTCCCAGTAACGCAGACCCACACTTACACCAAGTAACACAGACATACACTGACACCCAGTAACACAGACTCACACTTCCACCAAGTAACAAAGACATACACGGACACCCAGTAACAAAGACATACACTGACACCCAGTAACACAGACACACACGGACACCAAGTAACAAAGACACAGACTTACACCAAGTCACAAAGACATACACTGATACCCAGTAACACAGACACACACTGGCACCAAGTAACAAAGACATCCACTGACACCAAGTAACAAAGACATCCACTTATACCAAGTAACAAAGAGATACACTTACACCAAGTATTTTGACATACACTGACACCAAGTAACAAAGACATACACTGATACCAAGTAACACAGACACACACTTACACCAAGTAACAAAGAAATACACTGACACCAAGTCACAAAGACACACACTGATACCCAGTAAAACAGACACACTTACACCAAGTAACAAAGACATACACTGACACCCAGTAACAAAGACGTACACTGACACCCAGTAACACAGACACACACGGACACCAAGTAACAAAGACACACACTTACACCAAGAAACACAGACACACATTGACACCCAGTAACACAGACACACACTTACACCAAGTAACAAAGACATACACTGACACGAAGTAACAAAGACATACACTGATACCCAGTAACACAGACACACACTGACACCAAGTAACAAAGACATACACTGATAGCCAGTAACACAGACACACACTTACACCAACTAACAAAGACATACACTGATAGACAGTAACACAGACACACACTTACACCAAGTAACAAAGAGATACACTGACACCAAGTAACAAAGGCATACGCTTACACCAACAAACACAGACACACATTGACACCCAGTAACATAGACACACACTTACACCAAGTAACACAGACATACACTGACACCAAGTAACAAAGACATACACTGATACCCGGTAACACAGACACACACTGATACCAAGTAACAAAGACAGACACTGATAGCCAGTAACACAGACACACACTTACACCGAGTAACAAAGACATACACTGATACACATTAACACAGACACACACTTACTCCAAGTAACAAAGACATACACTGACACCAAGTAACAAAGACATACGCTTACACCAAATAACAAAGAAAAAAACTGACACCAAGTAACAAAGACATACACTGATACCCAGTAACACAGACACACACTTACACCAAGTAAAGGAGACATACACTGACACCAAGTAACAAAGACATACAATTACACCAAGTAACACAAACATGCACTGACACCAAGTAACAAAGACATACGCTTACACCAAATAACAAAGAAATACACTGACACCAAGTAACAAAGACATACACTGATACCCAGTAACACAGACACACACTTACACCAAGTAACAAAGACAAACACTGACACCAAGAAACAAAGACATACACTGATACCCAGTAACACAGACACACACTTACAACAAGTAACAAAGACATACGCTGACGCCAAGTAACAAAGACATACACTGACACCCAGTAACACAGACACACACTTACAACATGTAACAAAGACTTACACTGACACCAAGTAACAAAGACATACACTTACACCAGGTAACAAAGACATACACTGTCACCAACTACCAACGACATACACTGACACCAAGTCACAAAGACATACACTGACACCAAGTAATAAAGACATATCCCAATTCCCAGTAACACAGACACACACTTACACCAAGTAAAAAAGTCGTAAACTGACACCAAGTAACAAAGACATACACTTACACCAAGTAACAAAGACATGCACTGACACCAAGTAACAAAGACATCCACTGATACCCTGTAACACAGACACACACTTACACCAAGCAACAAAGACATACACTGATACCCAGTAACACAGACTTTCACTTACACCAAGTAACAAAGACATACACTGACACCAAGTAACAAAGACATACACTTACACCAAGTAACACAGACATGCACTGACACCAAGCAACAAAGACATGCACTGACACCAAGTAACAAAGACATCCTCTGATACCCAGTAACACAGGCACACACTTACACCAAGTAACAAAGTCACACACTTACACCAAGTAACAAAGTCACACACTGACACCAAGTAACAAAGGCATCCACTGATACCCAGTAATACAGACACACACTTACACTAAGTAACAAAGACATACACTGATACCCAGTAACACAGACACACACTTACACCAAGCAACAAAGACATACACTGACACCAAGTAACAAAGACATGCACTGACACCAAGTCACACAGACATACACTGACACCAAGGAACAAAGACATACAGTGATACCCACTATCACAGACACGCACATACAACAAGTAACAAAGACATACACTGACACCAAGTAACAAATACATACACTTACACCAAGTAACACAGACATACACTGACACCAAGTAACAAAGACACACACTTACACCAAGTAACACAGACATACATTGACACCAAGTAACAAAGACATACACTGATACCCAGTAACACAGACACACACTTACACCAAGTAACAAAGAGATACACTGACACCAAGTAACAAAGACATACGCTTACACCAAATAACTAAGACATACACTGACACCAAGTAACAAAGACATACACTGATACCCAGTAACACAGACACACACTTACACGAAGTAAACAAGACATACACTGACACCAAGATACCAATGACATACACTTACACCAAGTAACACAGACATGCACTGACACCCAGTAACACAGACATACACTGTCACCAACTACCAACGACATACACTTACAACATGTAACAAAGACTTGCACTGACTCCAAGTAACAAAGACATATACTTACACCAAGTAACAAAGACATACACTGTCACCAAGTCACAAAGACATACACTGACACCAAGTAACAAAGACATAATCTAATTCCCAGTAACACAGACACACCCTTACACCAAGTAAAAAAGTCGTAAACTGACACCAAGTAACAAAGACATACACTTACACCAAGTAACAAAGACATGCACTGACACCAAGTAACAAACACATCCACTGATACCCAGTAACACAGACACACACTTACACCAAGCAACAAAGACATACACTGATACCCAGTAACACAGACTTTCACTTACACCAAGTAACAAAGACATACACTGACACCAAGTAACAAATACATACACTTACACCAAGTAACACAGACATGCACTGACACCAAGCAACAAAGACATGCACTGACACCAAGTAACAAAGACATACACTGATACCCAGTAACACAGACACACACTTACACCAAGTAACAATGACATACACTGACACCAAGTCACAAAGACATACACTGATACCCAGTAACACAGACACACAATTACAACAAGTAACAAAGACATCCGCTGACGCCGAGTAACAGAGACATACACTGACACCAAGTAACAAAGACATACACTGATACCCAGTAACACAGACACACACTTACACCAAGTAACAAAGACATACACTTACACCAAGTAACAAAGAAATACACTGACACCAAGTAACAAAGACAGACACTGATACCCAGTAACACAGGCACACACTTACACCAAGTAACAAAGTCATACACTGACACCAAGTAACAAAGACATACACTTACACCAAGTAACAAAGACGTGCTCTGACACCAAGTAACAATGACATCCACTGATACCCAGTAACACAGACACACACTTTCACCAAGTTACAAAGACATACACTGATACCCAGTAACACAGACACACACTTACAACAAGTAACAAAGACTTACACTGACACCAAGTAACAAAGTCATACACTGACACCAAGTAACAAAGACATACACTGACACCAAGTCACAAAGACATACACTGACACCAAGGAACAAAGACATACAGTGATACCCCCTATCACAGACACGCACATACACCAAGTAACACAGACATACACTGACACCAAGTAACAAAGACACACACTTACACCAAGTAACACAGACATACATTGACACCAAGTAACAAAGACATACACTGATACCCAGTAACACAGACACACACTTACACCAAGTAACAAAGAGATACACTGACACCAAGTAACAAAGACATAGGCTTACACCAAATAACAAAGACATACACTGACACCAAGTAACAAAGACATACACTGATACCCAGTAACACAGACACACATTTACACCAAGTAAACAAGACATACACTGACACCAAGTAACAATGACATACACTTACACCAAGTAACACAGACATGCACTGACACCCAGTAACACAGACACACACTTACAACATGTAACAAAGACTTACACTGACTCCAAGTAACAAAGACATATACTTACACCGAGTAACAAAGACATACACTGTCACCAAGTACCAAAGACATACACTGACACCTATTCACAAAGACATACACTGACACCAAGTAACAAAGACATACTCTAATTCCCAGTAACACAGACACACACTTACACCAAGTAAAAAAGTCGTAAACTGACACCAAGTAACAAAGACATGCACTGACACCAAGTAACAAAGACATCCACTGATACCCAGTAACACAGACACACACTTGCACCAAGCAACAAAGACATACACTTACACCAAGTAACAAAGAAATACACTGACACCAAGTAACAAAGACAGACACTGATACCCAGTAACACAGGCACACACTTACACCAAGTAACAAAGTCATACACTGACACCAAGTAACAAAGACATACACTTACACCAAGTAACAAAGACGTGCTCTGACACCAAGTAACAATGACATCCACTGATACCCAGTAACACAGACACACACTTTCACCAAGTTACAAAGACATACACTGATACCCAGTAACACAGACACACACTTACAACAAGTAACAAAGACTTACACTGACACCAAGTAACAAAGTCATACACTGACACCAAGTAACAAAGACATACACTGACACCAAGTCACAAAGACATACACTGACACCAAGGAACAAAGACATACAGTGATACCCCCTATCACAGACACGCACATACACCAAGTAACACAGACATACACTGACACCAAGTAACAAAGACACACACTTACACCAAGTAACACAGACATACATTGACACCAAGTAACAAAGACATACACTGATACCCAGTAACACAGACACACATTTACACCAAGTAAACAAGACATACACTGACACCAAGTAACAATGACATACACTTACACCAAGTAACACAGACATGCACTGACACCCAGTAACACAGACACACACTTACAACATGTAACAAAGACTTACACTGACTCCAAGTAACAAAGACATATACTTACACCAAGTAACAAAGACATACACTGTCACCAAGTACCAAAGACATACACTGACACCAATTCACAAAGACATACACTGACACCAAGTAACAAAGACATACTCTAATTCCCAGTAACACAGACACACACTTACACCAAGTAAAAAAGTCGTAAACTGACACCAAGTAACAAAGACATACACTTACACCAAGTAACAAAGACATGCACTGACACCAAGTAACAAAGACATCCACTGATACCCAGTAACACAGACACACACTTGCACCAAGCAACAAAGACATACACTGATACCCAGTAACACAGACTTTCACTTACACCAAGTAACAAAGACATACGCTTACACCAAATAACAAAGACATACACTGACACCAAGTAACAAAGACATATACTTACACCAAGTAACACAGACATGCACTGACACCAAGCAACAAAGACATGCACTGACACCAAGTAACAAAGACATACACTGATACCCAGTAACACAGACACACACTTACACCAAGTAACAAGGACATACACTGACACCAAGTAACAAAGACATACACTGATACCCAGTAACACAGACACACACTTACAACAAGTAACTAAGACATCCGCTGACGCCGAGTAACAAAGACATACACTGACACCAAGTAACAAAGACATACACTGATACCCAGTAACACAGACACACACTTACACCAAGTAACAAAGACATACACTTACACCAAGTAACAAAGACATACACTGACACCAAGTAACAAAGACAAACAATGACACCAAGTCACAGAGACATACACTGACACCCAGTAACAAAGAAATACACTGACACCAAGTAACAAAGACAGACACTGATACCCAGTAACACAGACACACACTTACACCAAGTAACAAAGTCATACACTGACACCAAGTAACAAAGACATACACTTACACCAAGTAACAAAGACGTGCTCTGACACCAAGTAACAATGACATCCACTGATACCCAGTAACAAAGACATACACTGACACCAAGTAACAAAGACATACACTGATACTCAGTAACACAGACACACACTTACACCAAGTAACAGAGACATACACTGACACCAAGTAACAAAGACATACGCTTCCACCAAGTTACAAAGACATACACTGACACCAAGTAACAAAGAGATGCACTTCCACCAAGTAACACAGACACACACTCACACCAAGTAACAAAGACATACACTGACACCCAGTGACAAAGACATACACTGACACCAAGTCACAAAGACATACACTGACACCCAGTAACAAAGAAACACACTGACACCCAGTACCACAGACACACACTGACACCTAGTGTCACAGACACACACTGAGACCCAGTAACACACACACACACACACATTGACACCCCAGTAACACAGAAACACACTGACATCCAGTAACACAGACACACACTGACACCTAGTGTCACATACACACACTGATGGACAGTAACACAAACAAACACAAAGTGAAACACAGTAACACAGATATGCACTGACACCTGTATCACAGACACACACTAAAAGTCAGTAAAACAAACATCACGCACTAACACACTGCAACAGAGATGCACTAACACCAGGAACACAGACACACAGTGAAACACAGTAACACAAACAGACACACACTGACACCCGGTAACACACACACACACTGACACCCAGTTAGAAACACACACTGACCCCCATTAACACAGACACACACTGACACCCAGTAACACAGACACACACTGACACCTGGTGTCACAGACACACACTGAAACCCAGTAACACAGAAACACACTGACACCCAGTAACACAGACACACACTGAAAGCTATTGTCACAGACACACAATGACACCCAATAACACAAACAGACACACACTGACACGCAGTAACACAGAGACACACTGACTCCCAGTAACACAGACAAACACTGATAAACAGTAACATTAACAAACACACAGTGACACACAGTAACACAGATACACACTGAAACCTGCATCACAGACACACACTGAAAGTCAGTAAAACAAACATCACGCACTAACACACGGTAACACAGAGATGCACCAACACCAGGAACACAGACACACAGTGAAACCCAGTAACACAAACAGACGCACACTGACACCCAGCAACACAGACACACACTGACACCCAGTGAAACAAACAAACACACACTGACACACAGTGTCTCAAACAGACACTTACACCCAGCAATGCAAACACACATTGACACGCAGCAACAGAAACACACACTGACACCCAGTAACACAAACACACACTAAGACCCAGTGTCACAAACACTCACTGTCACCCAGTAACCCGGATGCAAACGGACACTAAGTAACATTAGCAGACACACACTGACACCCAGTGACACACTCACACTGACACCCAGTTAGAAACACACACTGACCCCCAGGAAACACAGACACACACTGACACCCAGTAACACAGACACACACTGAGACCTAGTGTCACAGACACACACTGACACCCAGTAACACAGAAACACACTGACACCCATTAACACAGACACACACTGACATCTCGTGTCACAGACACACACTGAGACACAGTAACACAAACAAACACATACTGACATCCAGTAACACAGATACACACTGACACGCAGTAATACAGAAACACACTGACACCCATTAACACAGACACACACTGACACCTAGTGTCACAGACACACACTGATACACAGTAACACTAACAAACACACAGTGACACACAGTAACACAGATACACACTGACACCTGTATCACAGACACACACTGAAAGTCAGTAAAATAAACATCACGCACTAGCACACTGCAACACAGAGATGCACCAACACCAGGAACACAGACACACAGTGAAACCCTGTAACACAAACAGACACACACTGACACCCAGTAAAACAGACACACAGTGACACACAGTGAAACAAACAAACACACACTGACACACAGTTAGAAACACACACTGACCCCCAGTAACACAGACACACACTGACATCCAGTAACACAGACACACAGTGACACCCAGTGTCACAGACACACACTGACACCCAGTGTCACAGAGGCACACTGACACACAGTCACACAAACAAACACACACTGACACACAGTATCACAGACAGACACTGACACCCAGTAACACAGATACACACTGACAGCCAGTAATACAGAAACACACTGACACCCAGTATCACAGACAAACAGCGACACGCAGTAACACAAATAGACACGCACTGAGACCCAGGAACACAGAGAAACACTGACACGCGCATCAGAGACACACACTGACACCCAGTAACGCAGAGATGCACCGACACCTGGAACACAAACACACACTGACACCCAGTAACACAGACACACCCTGACACCCAGTGTCACAAACACACACTGACACCCAGTAACACAGACACACCCTGACACCCAGTGTCACAAACACAAACTGACACCCTGTAACACTGACATACCCTGACACCCAGTAACACAAACACACACTGACACCCATTAACACAAACACACACTGAGACCCAGTGTCACAGACTCACACTGACACGCCTAAAACAAACAAACAAATACACAATGTCACCCAGTAACACAGATGCAAACGGGCACTAAGTAACATTAGCAGACACACACTGACACCCAGTAACACACACACACACACACACGCACACATTGACCCCCCAGTAGCACAGAAACACACTGACACCCAGTAACACAGACACACCCTGACACCCAGTGTCACAAACACACACTGACACCCAGTAATAAATACACACATTGACACCCAGTAACACAAACACACTGACACCCAGCAACACAAACACACACTGAGACCCAGTGTCACAGACTCACACTGACATCCCTAAAGCAAACGAACACAAACTGTCACCCAATAACACAGATGCAAAATTACACTAAGTAACATTAGCAGAGACAAACTGACACCCCGTAGCACATTCACAGACAGACATTGACCCCCTAGTAGCACAGACTCACTGACACCCAGTAACACAGACACATACTGACACCCAGTAACACAGACACACACTGAGACCCAGCAACACACACACACACACATTGACCCCCCCTAGTAACACAGAAACACACTGACACCCAGTGATACAAACAAACACACACTGACACACAGTGTCATAAACACACACCGATACCCAGTAAGACAAAAACACATTGAAACCCAGCAACACAAACACACACTGACGCCAAGTAACAAAGACACACACTTCCACCAAGTCACAAAGACATACACTTACACCAAGTAACAAAGACATACACTGACACCAAGTAACAAAGACACACACTTACACCAAGTCACAAATACATACACTTACACCAAGTAACAAAGACGTACACTTACACCAAGTAACAAAGACATACACTGACACCAAGTAACAAAGACATACACTTACACCAAGTAACAAAGACACACACTGACACCAAGTAACAAAGACATACACTGACACCCAGTAACACAGACACGCACTGACACCAAGGAACAAAGACATCCCCTTACACCAAGTAACAAAGACACACACTGACACCAAGTAACAAAGACAAACACTGACACCCAGTAACACAGACACGCACTGACACCAAGTAACAAAGACACACTCTTACACCAAGTAACAAAGGCATACACTTACACCAAGTAACAAAGACAAACACTGACACGCAGTAACACAGACACGCACTGACACCAAGTAACAAAGACAGAAACTTACACCAAGTAACAAAGACACACACTGACACCAAGTAACAAAGACATACACTTACACCAAGTAACAATGACATACAATGACAACAAGTAACAAAGACACGCACTGACACCAAGTAACAAAGACATACACTGACACCAAGTAACAAAGACACACACTGACACCAAGTCACAAAGACACACACTGACACCAAGCAACAAAGACATACACTTACACCAAGTAACAAAGACATACACTGACACCAAGTAACAAAGACACACACTGACACCAAGTAACAAAGACATACACTGATACCCAGTAACAAAGACACACACTGACACCAAGTAACAAAGACATTCACTGATACCAAGTAACAAAGACAAACAATGACACCCAGTAACACAGACACACACTGACACCCAGTAAAAAAGACAAACACTGACACCAAGTAACAAAGGCAAACACTGACACCCAGTAACACAGACACGCACTGACACCAAGTAACAAAGACATCCACTGACACCCAGTAAAACAGACACTCACTGACACCAAGTAACAAAGACATACACTGACACCAAGTCACAAAGACATACACTGACACCAAATAACAAAGACATGCACTGCCACCCAGTAACACAGACACACACTGGCACCAAGTAACAAAGACATACATTGACACGAAGTAACAAAGGCATACACTGACACCAAGTAACACGGACACACACTGACACCAAGTAACAAAGACAAACACTAACACCAAGTAACAAAGACACGCACTGACACCAAGTAACAAAGACATACACTGACACCAAGTAACAAAGACACACACTGACACCAAGTCACAAAGACTCACACTGACACCAAGTGACAAAGACATACACTTACACCAAGTAACAAAGACATACACTGACACCAAGTAACAAACACACACACACAGACACCAAGTAACAAAAACATACACTGATACCCAGTAACAAAGACACACACTGACACCAAGTAACAAAGACATTCACTGATACCAAGGAACAAAGACAAACAATGACACCCAGTAACACAGACATGCACTGACACCCAGTAACAAAGACAAACACTGACACCAAGTAACAAAGGCAAACACTGACACCCAGTAACACAGACACGCACTGACACCAAGTAACAAAGACATCCACTGACACCCAGTAAAACAGACACTCACTGACACCAAGTAACAAAGACATACACTGACACAAGTTAACAAAGACATACACTGACACCAAGTAACAAAGAGATGCACTTCCACCAAGTAACACAGACACACACTCACACCAAGTAACAAAGACATACACTGACACCCAGTGACAAAGACATACACTGACACCAAGTCACAAAGACATACACTGACACCCAGTAACAAAGAAACACACTGACACCCAGTACCACAGACACACACTGACACCTAGGTTCACAGACACACACTGAGACCCAGTAACACACACACACACACACATTGACACCCCAGTAACACAGAAACACACTGACATCCAGTAACACAGACACACACTGACACCTAGTGTCACATACACACACTGATGGACAGTAACACAAACAAACACAAAGTGAAACACAGTAACACAGATATGCACTGACACCTGTATCACAGACACACACTAAAAGTCAGTAAAACAAACATCACGCACTAACACACTGCAACAGAGATGCACTAACACCAGGAACACAGACACACAGTGAAACACAGTAACACAAACAGACACACACTGACACCAAGTAACACACACACACACTGACACCCAGTTAGAAACACACACTGACCCCCATTAACACAGACACACACTGACACCCAGTAACACAGACACACACTGACACCTGGTGTCACAGACACACACTGAAACCCAGTAACACAGAAACACACTGACACCCAGTAACACAGACACACACTGAAAGCTATTGTCACAGACACACAATGACACCCAATAACACAAACAGACACACACTGACACGCAGTAACACAGAGACACACTGACTCCCAGTAACACAGACAAACACTGATAAACAGTAACATTAACAAACACACAGTGACACACAGTAACACAGATACACACTGAAACCTGCATCACAGACACACACTGAAAGTCAGTAAAACAAACATCACGCACTAACACACGGTAACACAGAGATGCACCAACACCAGGAACACAGACACACAGTGAAACCCAGTAACACAAACAGACGCACACTGACACCCAGCAACACAGACACACACTGACACCCAGTGAAACAAACAAACACACACTGACACACAGTGTCTCAAACAGACACTTACACCCAGCAATGCAAACACACATTGACACGCAGCAACAGAAACACACACTGACACCCAGTAACACAAACACACACTAAGACCCAGTGTCACAAACACTCACTGTCACCCAGTAACCCGGATGCAAACGGACACTAAGTAACATTAGCAGACACACACTGACACCCAGTGACACACTCACACTGACACCCAGTTAGAAACACACACTGACCCCCAGGAAACACAGACACACACTGACACCCAGTAACACAGACACACACTGAGACCTAGTGTCACAGACACACACTGACACCCAGTAACACAGAAACACACTGACACCCATTAACACAGACACACACTGACATCTCGTGTCACAGACACACACTGAGACACAGTAACACAAACAAACACATACTGACATCCAGTAACACAGATACACACTGACACGCAGTAATACAGAAACACACTGACACCCATTAACACAGACACACACTGACACCTAGTGTCACAGACACACACTGATACACAGTAACACTAACAAACACACAGTGACACACAGTAACACAGATACACACTGACACCTGTATCACAGACACACACTGAAAGTCAGTAAAATAAACATCACGCACTAGCACACTGCAACACAGAGATGCACCAACACCAGGAACACAGACACACAGTGAAACCCTGTAACACAAACAGACACACACTGACACCCAGTAAAACAGACACACAGTGACACACAGTGAAACAAACAAACACACACTGACACACAGTTAGAAACACACACTGACCCCCAGTAACACAGACACACACTGACATCCAGTAACACAGACACACAGTGACACCCAGTGTCACAGACACACACTGACACCCAGTGTCACAGAGGCACACTGACACACAGTCACACAAACAAACACACACTGACACACAGTATCACAGACAGACACTGACACCCAGTAACACAGATACACACTGACAGCCAGTAATACAGAAACACACTGACACCCAGTATCACAGACAAACAGCGACACGCAGTAACACAAATAGACACGCACTGAGACCCAGGAACACAGAGAAACACTGACACGCGCATCAGAGACACACACTGACACCCAGTAACGCAGAGATGCACCGACACCTGGAACACAAACACACACTGACACCCAGTAACACAGACACACCCTGACACCCAGTGTCACAAACACACACTGACACCCAGTAACACAGACACACCCTGACACCCAGTGTCACAAACACAAACTGACACCCTGTAACACTGACATACCCTGACACCCAGTAACACAAACACACACTGACACCCATTAACACAAACACACACTGAGACCCAGTGTCACAGACTCACACTGACACGCCTAAAACAAACAAACAAATACACAATGTCACCCAGTAACACAGATGCAAACGGGCACTAAGTAACATTAGCAGACACACACTGACACCCAGTAACACACACACACACACACACGCACACATTGACCCCCCAGTAGCACAGAAACACACTGACACCCAGTAACACAGACACACCCTGACACCCAGTGTCACAAACACACACTGACACCCAGTAATAAATACACACATTGACACCCAGTAACACAAACACACTGACACCCAGCAACACAAACACACACTGAGACCCAGTGTCACAGACTCACACTGACATCCCTAAAGCAAACGAACACAAACTGTCACCCAATAACACAGATGCAAAATTACACTAAGTAACATTAGCAGAGACAAACTGACACCCCGTAGCACATTCACAGACAGACATTGACCCCCTTGTAGCACAGACTCACTGACACCCAGTAACACAGACACATACTGACACCCAGTAACACAGACACACACTGAGACCCAGCAACACACACACACACACATTGACCCCCCCTAGTAACACAGAAACACACTGACACCCAGTGATACAAACAAACACACACTGACACACAGTGTCATAAACACACACCGATACCCAGTAAGACAAAAACACATTGAAACCCAGCAACACAAACACACACTGACGCCAAGTAACAAAGACACACACTTCCACCAAGTCACAAAGACATACACTTACACCAAGTAACAAAGACATACACTGACACCAAGTAACAAAGACACACACTTACACCAAGTCACAAATACATACACTTACACCAAGTAACAAAGACGTACACTTACACCAAGTAACAAAGACATACACTGACACCAAGTAACAAAGACATACACTTACACCAAGTAACAAAGACACACACTGACACCAAGTAACAAAGACATACACTGACACCCAGTAACACAGACACGCACTGACACCAAGGAACAAAGACATCCCCTTACACCAAGTAACAAAGACACACACTGACACCAAGTAACAAAGACAAACACTGACACCCAGTAACACAGACACGCACTGACACCAAGTAACAAAGACACACTCTTACACCAAGTAACAAAGGCATACACTTACACCAAGTAACAAAGACAAACACTGACACGCAGTAACACAGACACGCACTGACACCAAGTAACAAAGACAGAAACTTACACCAAGTAACAAAGACACACACTGACACCAAGTAACAAAGACATACACTTACACCAAGTAACAATGACATACAATGACAACAAGTAACAAAGACACGCACTGACACCAAGTAACAAAGACATACACTGACACCAAGTAACAAAGACACACACTGACACCAAGTCACAAAGACACACACTGACACCAAGCAACAAAGACATACACTTACACCAAGTAACAAAGACATACACTGACACCAAGTAACAAAGACACACACTGACACCAAGTAACAAAGACATACACTGATACCCAGTAACAAAGACACACACTGACACCAAGTAACAAAGACATTCACTGATACCAAGTAACAAAGACAAACAATGACACCCAGTAACACAGACACACACTGACACCCAGTAAAAAAGACAAACACTGACACCAAGTAACAAAGGCAAACACTGACACCCAGTAACACAGACACGCACTGACACCAAGTAACAAAGACATCCACTGACACCCAGTAAAACAGACACTCACTGACACCAAGTAACAAAGACATACACTGACACCAAGTCACAAAGACATACACTGACACCAAATAACAAAGACATGCACTGCCACCCAGTAACACAGACACACACTGGCACCAAGTAACAAAGACATACATTGACACGAAGTAACAAAGGCATACACTGACACCAAGTAACACGGACACACACTGACACCAAGTAACAAAGACAAACACTAACACCAAGTAACAAAGACACGCACTGACACCAAGTAACAAAGACATACACTGACACCAAGTAACAAAGACACACACTGACACCAAGTCACAAAGACTCACACTGACACCAAGTGACAAAGACATACACTTACACCAAGTAACAAAGACATACACTGACACCAAGTAACAAACACACACACACAGACACCAAGTAACAAAAACATACACTGATACCCAGTAACAAAGACACACACTGACACCAAGTAACAAAGACATTCACTGATACCAAGGAACAAAGACAAACAATGACACCCAGTAACACAGACATGCACTGACACCCAGTAACAAAGACAAACACTGACACCAAGTAACAAAGGCAAACACTGACACCCAGTAACACAGACACGCACTGACACCAAGTAACAAAGACATCCACTGTCACCCAGTAAAACAGACACTCACTGACACCAAGTAACAAAGACATACACTGACACAAGTTAACAAAGACATACACTGACACCAAGTAACAAAGACATACACTGACACCAAGTCACAAAGACATACACTGACACCAAATAACAAAGACATGCACTGCCACCCAGTAACACAGACACACACTGGCACCAAGTAACAAAGACAGACACTTACACCAAGTAACAAAGACATACACTGACACGAAGTAACAAAGACATACACTGACACCAAGTAACACAGACACACACTGACACCAAGTAACAAAGACATACACTGACACCAAATAACACAGACATACACTGACACCAAGTAACAAAGACATACACTGACACCCAGTAACAAAGAGACACACTGAAACATAGCAACACAGACACACACTGACACCAAGTAACACAGACATACAATGGCACCCAGTAACAAAGGTACACACAGACACCAAGTAACAAAGACATACAATTACACCAAGTAACAAAGAAATACACTGACACCCAGTAACAAAGACATACACTGACACCAAGTAACACAGACATACACTGACACCCTGTAACAAGGACACATACTGACACCAAGTAACACAGACATACAATGAAACCCAGTAACAAAGACAAACACTGACACCAAGTAAGAAAGTCATACACTGACAACAAGTAACAAAGACATACAATGACATCAAGTAACAAAGACATACACTGACACCAGGTAACAAAGACACACACTTACACCAATCACAAAGACATACTCTTACACCAAGTAACAAAGGCTTACACTGACAACAAGTAACAAAGAAACACGCTTACACCAAGCCGCAAAGACATACACTTACACCAAGTAACAAAGACATACACTTACACCAAGTAACAAAGCCATACACTGACACCAAGTAACAAAGACACACACTTACACCAAGTAACAAAGGCACACACTGACACCAATTAACAAAGACAAACACTGACACCCAGTAACACAGACACACACTGACACAAAGTAACAAAGACATACACTTACACCAAGTAACAAAGACACACACTGACATCAAGTAACAAAGACAAACACTGACACCCAGTAACACAGACACGCACTGACACCAAGTAACAAAGACATAAACTTACCCCAAGTAACAAAGACAGACACTGACACCAAGTAACAGAGCCAAACACTGACACCAAGTAGCAAAGACATACAATTACAAGAAGTAACAAAGACACACACTGACACCAAGTAACACAGACAAATACTGACACCAAGTAACACAGACACGCACTGACACCAAGTAACAAAGACATAAACTTACACCAAGTAACAGAGACACACACTGACACCCAGTAACACAGACAAACACTGACACCAAGTAACAAAGGCAAACACTGACACCCAGTAACACAGACACGCACTGACACCAAGTAACAAAGACAACCACTGACACCCAGTAAAACAGACACTCACTGACACCAATTAACAAAGACATACACTGATACCAGTTAACAAAGACATACACTGACACCAAGTAACAAAGACATACACTGACACCAAGTCACAAAGACATACACTGACACCAAATAACAAAGAAATACACTGACACCCAGTAACAAAGACATACACTGACACCAAGTAACACAGACATACACTGACACCCTGTAACAAAGACACATACTGACACCAAGTAACACAGACAGACAATGAAACCCAGTAACAAAGACACACACTGACACCAAGTAATAAAGTCATACACTGACACCAAATAACACAGACATACACTGACACCAAGTAACAAAGACATACACTGACACCCAGTAACAAAGAGACACACTGAAACATAGTAACACAGACACACACTGACACCAAGTAACACAGACATACAATGGCACCCAGTAACAAAGGCACACACAGACACCAAGTAACAAAGACATACAATTACACCAAGTAACAAAGAAATACACTGACACCCAGTAACAAAGACATACACTGACACCAAGTAACACAGACATACACTGACACCCTGTAACAAAGACACATACTGACACCAAGTAACACAGACATGCAATGAAACCCAGTAACAAAGACACACACTGACACCAAGTAATAAAGTCATACACTGACACCAAGTAACAAAGACATACACTGACATCAAGTAACAAAGACATACTTTGACACCAGGTAACAAAGACACACACTTGCACCAATCACTAAGACATACTCTTACACCAAGTAACAAAGGCATACACTGACACCAAGTAACAATGAAACACGCTTACACCAAGTCGCAAAGACATACACTTACACCAAGTAACAAAGCCATACACTTACACTAAGTAACAAAGCCATACACTGACACCAAGTAACAAAGACATACACTTACACCAAGTAACAAAGGCACACACTGACACCAATTAACAAAGACAAACACTGACACCAATTAACAATGACACACACTGACATCAAGTAACAAAGACAAACACTGACACCCAGTAACACAGACACGCTCTGACACCAAGTAACAAAGACACACACTTGCACCAAGTAACAAAGACAAACAATGACACCCAGTAACACAGACACGCACTGACACCAAGTAACAAAGACATAAACTTACACCAAGTAACAAAGACAGACACTGACACCAAGTAACACAGACAAACACTGACACCAAGTAGCAAAGACATACAATTACAAGAAGTAACAAAGACACACACTGACACCAAGTAACACAGACAAATACTGGCACCAAGTAACACAGACACGAACTGACACCAAGTAACAAAGACATAAACTTACACCAAGTAACAAAGACAGACACTGACACCAAGTAACACAGACAAACACTGACACCAAGTAGCAAAGACATACAATTACAAGAAGTAACAAAGACACACACTGACACCCAGTAACACAGACATACACTGACACCAAGTAGCAAAGACATACACTTACACCAAGTAACAAAGACACACACTGACACAAAGTAACACAGACAAACATTGACACCAAGTCACAAAGACATACACCTACAACAAATAACAAAGACACGCACTGCCACCCAGTAACACAGACACACACTGACACCTGGTGTCACAGACACACACTGAAACCCAGTAACACAGACACACCCTGACACCCAGTGTCACAAACACACACTGACACCCAGTAATAAAAACACACATTGACACCCAGTAACACAAACACTCACTGAGACCCAGTGTCACAGACTCACACTGACACCCCTAAAGCAAACGAACACACACTGTTACCCAATAACACAGATGCAAAATGACACTAAGTAACATTCGCAGAGACAAACTGCCGCCCCGTAGCACATGCACAGACAGACATTGACCCCCTAGTAGCACAGACTCACTGACACCCAGTAACACAGACACATACTGACACCCAGTAACACAGACACACACTGAGACCCAGCAACACACACACACACACACACACATTGACCCCCCCAAGTAACACAGAAACACACTGACACCCAGTGATACAAACAAACACATACTGACACACAGTGTCATAAACACACACCGTTACCCAGTAATACAAAAACACAATGAAACCCAGCAACACAAACACACACTGACGTCAAGTAACAAAGACACACACTTACACCAAGTCACAAAGACATACACTTACACCAAGTAACAAAGACATACACTGACACCACGTAACAAAGACACACACTTGCACCAAGTCACAAATACATACACTTACACCAAGTAACAAAGACGTACACTTACACCAAGTAACAAAGACATACAGTGACACCAAGTAACAAAGACATACACTTACACCAAGTAACAAAGACACACACTGACACCAAGTAACAAAGACAAACACTGACACCCAGTAACACAGACACGCACTGACACCAAGGAACAAAGACATCCACTTTCACCAAGTAACAAAGACACACACTGACACCAAGTAACAAAGACAAACACTGAAACCCAGTAACACAGACACGCACTGACACCAAGTAACAAAGACACACTCTTACACCAAGTTACAAAGGCATACACTTACACCAAGTAACAAAGACATATACTGACACCAAGTAACAAGGACATACACTGATACCCAGTCACACAGACACACACTTGCACCAAGTAACAAAGACATACACTGACACCAAGTAACAAAGACATACACTTACACCAAGTAAAAAAGACATACACTGACAGCAAGTAACAAAGACATACACTGATACTCAGTAACACAGACATACTCTTACACCAAGTATCAAAGACTTACACTGATAGCAAGTAGCAAGGACATACACTTACACCAAGTAACAAAGACATACACTGACACCAAGTAACAAAGACATACACTTACACCAAGTAACAAAGACATACACTAACACCAAGTAACAAAGACATACACTTACACCAGGTAACACAGACAAACACTGACACCCAGTAACACAGACACGCACTGACACCAAGTAACAAAGACATACAATGACACCAAGTAACAAAGACAACGCACTGACACCAAGTAACAAAGACATACACTTCCAACAAGTAACAAAGACCTGCACTGACACCACGTAACAAAGACATACACTGACACCAAGTCACAAAGACACACACTGACACCAAGTAACAAAGACATACACTTACACCAAGTAACAAAGACATACACTGATACCCAGTCACAAAGACATACACTGACACCAAATAACAAAGACATGAACTGCCACCCAGTAACACAGACACACACTGGCACCAAGTAACAAAGACATACACTTACACCAAGTAACAAAGACAGACACTGACACGAAGTAACAAAGACATACTATGACACCAAGTAACACAGACACACACTGACACCAAGTAACACAGACTTACACTGACACCAAGTAACAAAGACATACACTGACACCCAGTAACAAAGAGACACACTGAAACCAAGTAACACAGACACACACTGACACCAAGTAACACAGACATACAATGACACCAAGTAACAAAGACACACACTGACACCAAGTAACAAAGACATACAATGACACCAAGTAACAAAGAAATACACTGACACCCAGTAACAAAGACATCCACTGACACCAAGTAACACAGACATACACTGACACCCTGTAACAAAGACACACACTGACACCAAGTAACACAGACATACAATGAAACCCAGTAACAAAGACACACACTGACACCAAGTAACAAAGACATACACTGACACCCAGTAACAAAGACAGACAATGACACCAAGTAACAAAGACATACACTGACACCAAGTAACACAGACATACAATGAAACCCAGTAACAAAGACACACACTGACACCAAGTAACACAGACAAATACTGACACCAAGTAACACAGACACGCACTTACACCAAGTAACAAAGACCTAAACTTACACCAAGTAACAAAGACACACACTGACACCAAGTAACACCGACACACACTGAAACCAAGTAACAAAGACAAACACTGACACCCAGTAACACAGACATACAATGACACCAGGTAACACAGACACTCACTGACACCAAGTAACCTAGACATACACTGACAACAGTTAGCAAAGACATACACTGACACCCAGTTAGAAAGATATACACTGACACCAAGTCACAAAGATATACACCTACACCAAATAACAAAGACAGGCACTGCCACCCAGTAACATTGACAGACAATGGCACCAAGTAACAAAGACATACACTTACACCAAGTAACAAAGACATAAACTGACACCAAGTAACAAAGACATGCACTGACTCCCAGTAACAAAGACACACACTGAAACCAAGTAACACAGACACACACTGACACCAAGTAACACAGACATACACTGACACCCAGTGACAAAGACACACACTGACACCAAGTAACAAAGACATACACTGACACCAAGTAACACAGACATACACTGACACCCAGTAACAAAGACACACACTGACACCAAGTAACAAAGACATACACTGACACCTAGTAAAACAGACATACACTGACACCTAGTAACAAAGACACACACTGACACCAAGGAACAAAGACAAACACTGACACCCAGTAACAAAGACATGCACTGACACCAAGTAACACAGACACACACTGACACCAAGTAACAAAGACAAACACTGACACCCAGGAACACAGACACGTACTGACACCGAGTAACAAAGACATACACTGACACCAAGTAACACAGACACACACTGACACCAAGTAACAAAGACATACACTGACACCAAGTAACACAGACACACACTGACACCAATTAACACGGACATACACTGACACCAATTAACAAAGACATGCACTGACACCAAGTAACAAAGACAAACAGACAAACACTGACACCAAATAAAAGAGACATACACTGACACCCAGTAACAAAGACAAACACTGACACCAAGTAACAAAGACATACACTGACACCCAGTAACACAGACATACACTGACAAGAAGTAAAAAAGACAAATACTGACACCAAGTAACAAAGACAAACACTGACATCAAGTAAAAAGACATACACTGACACCCAAAAATACAGACATGCACTGACACGAAGTCATAAAGACATACACTGACACCAAGTAACAAAGACAAACACTGACACCCAGTAACACAGACAGGCACTGACACCAAGTAACAAAGACATATACTTACAGCAAGTAACAAAGACATACACTGACACCAAGTAACAAAGACAAACACTGACACCAAGTAACAAAGACATTCACTGATACCAAGTAACAAAGACAAACACTGACACCCAGAAACACAGACATGCACTGACACCCAGGAACAAAGACAAACACTGACACCAAGTAACAAAGACAAACACTGACACCCAGTAACACACACACGCACTGACACCAAGTAACAAAGACATACACTGACACCCAGTAACGCAGACACTCACTGACACCAAGTAACAAAGACATACTCGGACATCAGTTAACAAAGACATGCACTGACACCAAGTAAAAAGACATGCACTGACACCAAGTAACACAGACATACACTGACACCAAGTCACAAAGACATACACCTACACCAAATAACAAAGACATGCACTGCCACCCAGTAACACAGACAGACACTGGCACCAAGTAACAAATACATACACTTACACCAAGTAACAAAGACAGACACTGACACGAAGTAACAAAGACATACACTGACACCAAGTAACACAGACACACACTGACACGAAGTAACAAAGATATACACTTGCACCAAGTAACACAGACATACACTGACACCAAGTAACAAAGACATACACTGACACCCAGTAACAAAGACACACACTGAAACCAAGTAACAAAGACATACACTGACACCAAGTAAAACAGACATACACTGACACCCAGTAACACAGACACACACTGACACCAAGTAACAAAGACATACACGGACACCAAGTAACACAGACATACACTGATACCAATTAACAAGGACATACACTGACACCAATTAACAAAGACATGCACTGACACCAAGTAACACAGACATACACTGACACCAAGTAACAAAGACAAAAGGACAAACACTGACACCAAGTAACAAAGACATACACTGACACCCAGTAACACAGACATACACTGACACGAAGTAACAAAGACAAACACTGACACCAAGTTACAAAGACGAACACTGACACCAATAACAAAGACATATACTGACACGCAGTATCGCAGACATACACTGACACGAAGTAACAAAGGCAAACACTGACACCAAGTAACAAAGACAAACACTGACACCAAGTAAAAAGACATACACTGACACCCAGAATCACAAACATGCACTGACACGAAGTAATAAAGACATACACTGACACCAAGTAACAAAGACATACACTAACACCCAGTATCACAGACATACACTGACACGAAGTAACAAAGACAAACACTGACACCAAGTAAAAAAGACAAACACTGACACCCAGTAACACAGACACGCACTGACACCAAGTAACAAAGACATGCACTGACACAAGTAACAAAGACACACACTGACACCAAGTAACAAAGACAAACACTGACACCAAGTAACATAGACACACACTGACACCAAGTAACAAAGACATTCACTGATACCAAGTAACAAAGACAAACACTGACACCCAGTAACACAGGCATGTACTGACACCCAGTAACAAAGACACACACTGAAACCAAGTAACACAGACACACACTGACACCAAGTAACACAGACAAACACTGACACCCAGTGACAAAGACACACACTGACACCAAGTAACAAAGACATGCACTGACACCAAGTAACAAAGACATTCACTGACACCCAGTAACAAAGACATCCATTGACACCAAGTAACATAGACGTACACTGACACCCAGTAACAAAGACACACACTGACACCAAGTGACAAAGACATACACTGACACCAAGTAAAACAGACATACACTGACACCCAGTAACACAGACACACACTGACACCAAGTAACAAAGACATACACGGACACCAAGTAACACAGACATACACTGACACCAATTAACAAGGACATACACTGTCATCAATTAACAAAGACATGCACTGACACCAAGTAACACAGACATACACTGACACCAAGTAACAAAGACATACACTTCCACCAAGTAACAAAGACACACACTTACACCAAGTAACACAGACATGCACTGATACCAAGTAACAAAGACATACACTGACACCAGTTAACAAAGACATACACTGACACCAAGTAACAAAGACAGACACTGACACGAAGTAACAAAGACATACACTGACACCAAGTAACACAGACACACACTGACACGAAGTAACAAAGACATACACTTGCACCAAGTAACACAGACATACACTGACACCAAGTAACAAAGACATACACTGACACCCAGTAACAAAGACACACACTGAAACCAAGTAACAAAGACATACACTGACACCAAGTAAAACAGACATACACTGACACCCAGTAACACAGACACACACTGACACCAAGTAACAAAGACATACACGGACACCAAGTAACACAGACATACACTGATACCAATTAACAAGGACATACACTGCCACCAATTAACAAAGACATGCACTGACACCAAGTAACACAGACATACACTGACACCAAGTAACAAAGACAAAAGGACAAACACTGACACCAAGTAACAAAGACATACACTGACACCCAGTAACACAGACATACACTGACACGAAGTAACAAAGACAAACACTGACACCAAGTTACAAAGACGAACACTGACACCAATAACAAAGACATATACTGACACGCAGTATCACAGACATACACTGACACGAAGTAACAAAGGCAAACACTGACACCACGTAACAAAGACAAACACTGACACCAAGTAAAAAGACATACACTGACACCCAGAATCACAGACATGCACTGACACGAAGTAATAAAGACATACACTGACACCAAGTAACAAAGACATACACTAACACCCAGTATCACAGACATACACTGACACGAAGTAACAAAGACAAACACTGACACCAAGTAAAAAAGACAAACACTGACACCCAGTAACACAGACACGCACTGACACCAAGTAACAAAGACATGCACTGACACAAGTAACAAAGACACACACTGACACCAAGTAACAAAGACAAACAATGACACCAAGTAACATAGACACACACTGACACCAAGTAACAAAGACATTCACTGATACCAAGTAACAAAGACAAACACTGACACCCAGTAACACAGACATGTACTGACACCCAGTAACAAAGACACACACTGAAACCAAGTAACACAGACACACACTGACACCAAGTAACACAGACATACACTGACACCCAGTGACAAAGACACACACTGACACCAAGTAACAAAGACATGCACTGACACCAAGTAACAAAGACATACACTGACACCCAGTAACAAAGACATCCACTGACACCAAGTCACATAGACATACACTGACACCCAGTAACAAAGACACACACTGACACCAAGTGACAAAGACATACACTGACACCAAGTAAAACAGACATACACTGACACCCAGTAACACAGACACACACTGACACCAAGTACGAAAGACATACACGGACACCAAGTAACACAGACATACACTGACACAAATTAACAAGGACATACACTGACACCAAGTAACAAAGACATACACTTCCACCAAGTAACAAAGACACACACTTACACCAAGTAACACAGACATGCACTGACACCAAGTAACAAAGACATACACTGACACCCAGTAACACAGACACACACTTACAACAAGTAACAAAGACATACACTGACACCAAATAACAAAAACAAACACTGACACCCAGTAACATACACACGCACTGACACCAAGAAACAAAGACATACACTGACACCCAGTAACACAGACACTCACTGACACCAAGTAACAAAGACATACACTGACACCAGTTAACAAAGACATACACTGACAACATGTAACAAAGACATACACTGACACCAAGTAACACACACATACACTGACACCAAGTCACAAAGACATACACCTACACCAAATAACAAATACATGCACTGCCACCCAGTAACACAGACAGACACTGGCACCAAGTAACAAAGGCATACACTTACACCAAGTAACAGAGACATACACTGACACGAAGTAACAAAGACATACACTGACACCAAGTAACACAGACACACACTGACACCAAGTAACAAAGACATACACTGGCACCAAGTAAAACAGACATACACTGACACCCAGTAGCAAAGACACACACTGACACCAAGTAACAATGACATACACTGACACCAAGTAACAAAGACATACACCTACACCAATTAACAAAGACATGCACTGCCACCCAGTAACGCAGACAGACACTGGCACCAAGTAACAAAGACATACACTTACACCAAGTAACAAAGACAGACACTGACACGAAGTAACAAAGACATACACTGACACCAAGTAACACAGACACATACTGACACGAAGTAACAAAGACATACACTGACACCCAGTAACAAAGACACACACTGAAACCAAGTAACATAGACACACACTGACACCAAGTAACACAGACATACACTGACACCCAGTGACAAAGACACACACTGAAACCAAGTAACACAGACACACACTGACACCAAGTAACACAGACATACACTGACACCCAGTGACAAAGACACACACTGAAACCAAGTAACACAGACACACACTGACACGAAGTAACACAGACATACACAGACATCCAGTATCAAAGACACACACTGACACAAAGTAACAAAGATATACACTGACACCAAGTAAAACAGACATACACTGACACGCAGTAACACAGACACACACTGACACCAAGTAACGAAGACATACACTGACACCAAGTAACAAAGACAAACACTGACACCAAGTAAAAAGACATACACTGACACCCAGAATCACAGACATGCACTGACACGAAGTAATAAAGACATACACTGACACCAAGTAACAAAGACATACACGAACACCCAGTATCACAGACATACACTGACACGAAGTAACAAAGACAAACACTGACACCAAGTAAAAAAGACAAACACTTACACCCAGTAACACAGACACGCACTGACACCAAGTAACAAAGACATACACTGACACTAAGTAACAAAGACACACACTGACACCAAGTAACAAAGACAAACACTGACACCAAGTAACACAGACACACACTGACACCAAGTAACACAGACATACACTGACACCCAGTGACAAAGACACACACTGACACCAAGTAACAAAGACATGCACTGACACCAAATAACAAAGACATACACTGACACCCAGTAACAAAGACATCCACTGACACCAAGTAACATAGACATACACTGACACGCAGTAACAAAGACACACACTGACACCAAGTAACAAAGACATACACTGACACCAAGTAAAACAGACATACACTGACACCCAGTCACACAGACACACACTGACACCAAGTAACAAAGACATACACGGACACCAAGTAACACAGACATACACTGACACCAATTAACAAGGACATACACTGACACCAATTAACAAAGACATGCACTGACACCAAGTAACACAGACATACACTGACACCAAGAAACAAAGACACACACTTACACCAAGTAACACAGACATACACTGACACCAAGTAACAAAGACATACACTGACACCCAGTAACACAGACACACACTTACAACAAGTAACAAAGACATACACTGACACCAAATAACAAAAACAAACACTGACACCCAGTAACATACACACGCACTGACACCAAGAAACAAAGACATACACTGACACCCAGTAACACAGACACTCACTGACACCAAGTAACAAAGACATACACTGACACCAGTTAACAAAGACATACACTGACAACAAGTAACAAAGACATACACTGACACCAAGTAACACACACATACACTGACACCAAGTCACAAAGACATACACCTACACCAAATAACAAATGCATGCACTGCCACCCAGTAACACAGACAGACACTGGCACCAAGTAACAAAGGCATACACTTACACCAAGTAACAGAGACATACACTGACACGAAGTAACAAAGACATACACTGACACCAAGTAACACAGACACACACTGACACCAAGTAACAAAGACATACACTGGCACCAAGTAAAACAGACATACACTGACACCCAGTAGCAAAGACACACACTGACACCAAGTAACAATGACATACACTGACACCAAGTAACAAAGACATACACCTACACCAATTAACAAAGACATGCACTGCCACCCAGTAACGCAGACAGACACTGGCACCAAGTAACAAAGACATACACTTACACCAAGTAACAAAGACAGACACTGACACGAAGTAACAAAGACATACACTGACACCAAGTAACACAGACACATACTGACACGAAGTAACAAAGACATACACTGACAACCAGTAACAAAGACACACACTGAAACCAAGTAACATAGACACACACTGACACCAAGTAACACAGACATACACTGACACCCAGTGACAAAGACACACACTGAAACCAAGTAACACAGACACACACTGACACCAAGTAACACAGACATACACTGACACACAGTGACAAAGACACACACTGAAAACAAGTAACACAGACACACACTGACACGAAGTAACACAGACATACACAGACATCCAGTATCAAAGACACACACTGACACAAAGTAACAAAGATATACACTGACACCAAGTAAAACAGACATACACTGACACGCAGTAACACAGACACACACTGACACCAAGTAACGAAGACATACACTGACACCAAGTAACAAAGACAAACACTGACACCAAGTAAAAAGACATACACTGACACCCAGAATCACAGACATGCACTGACACGAAGTAATAAAGACATACACTGACACCAAGTAACAAAGACATACACGAACACCCAGTATCACAGACATACACTGACACGAAGTAACAAAGACAAACACTGACACCAAGTAAAAAAGACAAACACTTACACCCAGTAACACAGACACGCACTGACACCAAGTAACAAAGACATACACTGACACTAAGTAACAAAGACACACACTGACACCAAGTAACAAAGACAAACACTGACACCAAGTAACACAGACACACACTGACTCCAAGTAACACAGACATACACTGACACCCAGTGACAAAGACACACACTGACACCAAGTAACAAAGGCATGCACTGACACCAACTAACAAAGACATACACTGACACCCAGTAACAAAGACATCCACTGACACCAAGTAACATAGACATACACTGACACCCAGTAACAAAGACACACACTGACACCAAGTAACAAAGACATACACTGACACCAAGTAAAACAGACATACACTGACACCCAGTCACACAGACACACACTGACAACAAGTAACAAAGACATACACGGACACCAAGTAACACAGACATACACTGACACCAATTAACAAGGACATACACTGACACCAATTAACAAAGACATGCACTGACACCAAGTAACACAGACATACACTGACACCAAGAAACAAAGACACACACTTACACCAAGTAACACAGACATACACTGACACCAAGTAACAAAGACATACACTGACACCCAGTAACACAGACACACACTTACAACAAGTAACAAAGACATACACTGACACCAAATAACAAAAACAAACACTGACACCCAGTAACATACACACGCACTGACACCAAGTAACAAAGACATACACTGACACCCAGTAACACAGACACTCACTGACACCAAGTAACAAAGACATACACTGACACCAGTTAACAAAGACATACACTGACACCAAGTAACAAAGACATACACTGACACCAAGTAACACACACATACACTGACACCAAGTCACAAAGACATACACCTACACCAAATAACAAAGACATGCACTGCCACCCAGTAACACAGACAGACACTGGCACCAAGTAACAAAGACATACACTTACACCAAGTAACAGAGACATACACTGACACGAAGAAACAAAGACATGCACTGACACCAAGTAACACAGACACACACTGACACCAAGTAACAAAGACATACACTGACACCAAGTAAAACAGACATACACTGACACCCAGTGACAAAGACACACACTGAAACCAAGTAACACAGACACACACTGACACCAAGTAACACAGACATACACTGACACCCAGTGACAAAGACACACACTGACACCAAGTAACAAAGACATACACTGACACCAAGTAACAAAGACATACACTGACTCCCAGTAACAAAGTCGTACACTGACACGAAGTAACACAGACACACACAGACATCCAGTATCAAAGACACACACTGACACCAAGTAACAAAGACATACACGGACACCAAGTAACACAGACATACACTGACACCAATTAAGAAGGACATACACTGACACCAAGTAACAAAGACAAACACTGACACCAAGTAAAATGACATACACTGACACCCAGAATCACAGACATGCACAGACACGAAGTAATAAAGACATACGCTGACACCAAGTAACAAAGACATACACTAACACCCAGTATCACAGACATACACTGACACGAAGTAACTAAGACTAACACTGACACCAAGTAAAAAAGACAAACACTGACACCCAGTAACACAGACATACACTGACACCCAGTGACAAAGACATACACTGACACCAAGTAACAAAGACATGCACTGACACCAAGTAACAAAGACATACACTGACACCCAGGAACAAGGACATCCACTGACACCAAGTAACATAGACATACACTGACACCCAGTAACAAAGACACACACTGACACCAAGTAACAAAGACATACACTGACACCAAGTAAAACAGACATACACTGACACCCAGTAACACAGACACACACTGACACCAAGTAACAAAGACATACACGGACACCAAGTAACACAGACATACAGTGACACCAATTAACAAGGACATACACTGACACCAATTAACAAAGACATGCTTTGACACCAAGTAACACAGACATACACTGACACCAAGTAACAAAGACATACACTTACACCAAGTAACAAAGACACACACTTATACCAAGTAACACAGACATACACTGACACCAAGTAACATAGACATACACTGACACCCAGTAACACAGACACACACGTACAACAAGTAACAAAGACATACACTGACAGCAAATAACAAAAACAAACACTGACACCCAGTAACATACACACGCACTGACACCAAGTAGCAAAGACATACACTGACACCCAGTAACACAGACACTCACTGACACCAAGTAACAAAGACATACACTGACACCAGTTAACAAAGACATACACTGACACCAAGTAACACACACATACACTGACACCAAGTCACAAAGACATACACTGACACCAAGTAAAACAGACATACACTGACACCCAGTAACACAGACAGACACTGGCACCAAGTAACAAAGACAGACACTTACACCAAGTAACAGAGACATACACTGACACGAAGTAACAAAGACATACACTGACACCAAGTAACACAGACACACACTGACACCAAGTAACAAAGACACACACTGACACCAAGTAACAATGACATACACTGACACCAAGTAACAAAGACAAACACCTACACCAATTAACAAAGACATGCACTGCCACCCAGTAAAGCAGACAGACACTGGCACCAAGTAACAAAGACATACACTTACACCAAGTAACAAAGACAGACACTGACACGAAGTAACAAAGACATACACTGACACCAAGTAACACAGACACATACTGACACGAAGTAACAAGGACATACACTGACACCCAGTAACAAAGACACACACTGAAACCAAGTAACACAGACACACACTGACACCAAGTAACATAGACATACACTGACACCCAGTGACAAAGACACACACTGAAACCAAGTAACACAGACACACACTGACACCAAGTAACACAGACACACACTGACACCAAGTAGCACAGACATACACTAACACCCAGTGACAAAGACACACACTGACACCAAGTAACAAAGACATACACTGACACCCAGTAACAAAGACATACACTGACACGAAGTAACACAGACATACACAGACATCGAGTATCAAAGACACACACTGACACCAAGTAACAAAGACATACACTGACACCCAGTAACACAGACACACACTGACACCAAGTAACAAAGACATGCACGTACACCAAGTAACACAGACATACACTGACACCAATTAACAAGGACATACACTGATACCAAGTAACAAAGACAAACACTGACACCAAATAAAAAGACGTACACTGACACCCAGAATCACAGACATGCACTGACACGAAGTAATAAAGACATACACTGACACCAAGTAACAAAGACATACACTAACACCCAGGAACAAAGACATACACTGACACCAAGTAACATAGACATACACTGACACCCAGTAACAAAGACACACACTGACACCAAGTAACAAAGACATACACTGACACCAAGTAAAACAGACATACACTGACACCCAGTAACACAGACACACACTGACACCAAGTAACAAAGACATACACTGACACCAATTAACAAGGACACACACTGACACCAAGTAACACAGACATGCACTGACACCAAGTAACAAAGACATCCACTTACACCAAGTAACATAGACATACACTGACACCCAGTAACAAAGACACACACTGACACCAAGTAACAAAGAGATACACTGACAGCAAGTAAAACAGACATACACTGACACCCAGTAACACAGACACACACTGACACCAAGTTACAAAGACATACACGGACACCAAGTAACACAGACATACACTGACACCAATTAACAAGGGCATACACTGACACCAATTAACAAAGACATGCACTGACACCAAGTAACACAGACATACACTGACACCAAGTAACAAAGACATACACTTACACCAAGTAACAAAGACAAACACTTACACCAAGTAACACAGACATACACTGACACCAAGTAACAAAGACATACACTGACACCCAGTAACACAGACACACACTTACAACAAGTAACAAAGACATACACTGACACCAAATAACAAAAACAAACGCTGACACCCAGTAACATACACACGCACTGACACCAAGTAACAAAGACATACACTGACACCCAGTAACACAGACACTCACTGACACCAAGTAACAAAGACATACACTGACACCAGTTAACAAAGACATACACTGACACCAAGTAACAAAGACATACACTGACACCAAGTAACACACACATACACTGACACCAAGTCACAAAGACATACACCTACACCAAATAACAAAGACATGCACTGCCACCCAGTAACACAGACAGACACTGGCACCAAGTAACAAAGACATACACTTACACCAAGTAACAGAGACATACACTGAGACGAAGTAACAAAGACATACACTGACACCAAGTAACACAGACACACACTGACACCAAGTAACAAAGACATCCACTGATACCAAGTAACACAGACATACACTGACACCAAGTAACAAAGACATACACTGACACCAAGTAAAACAGACATACACTGACACCCAGTAACAAAGACACACACTGACTCCAAGTAACAATGACATACACTGACACCAATTAACAAAGACATACACCTACACCAATTAACAAAGACATGCACTGCCACCCAGTAACGCAGACAGACACTGACACGAAGTAACAAAGACATACACTGACACCATGTAACACAGACACATACTGACACGAAGTAACAAAGACATACACTGACACCCAATAACAAAGACACACACTGAAACCAAGTAACACAGACAGACACTGACACCAAGTAACACAGACATACAATGACACCCAGTGACAAAGACACACACTGAAACCAAGTAACACAGACACACACTGACACCAAGTAACACAGACATACACTGACACCCAGTGACAAAGACACACACTGACACCAAGTAACAAATACATGCACTGACACCCAGTAACAAAGACATACACTGACACGAAGTAACACAGACATCCAGTATCAAAGACACACACTGACACCAAGTAACAAAGATATACACTGACACCAAGTAAAACAGACATACACTGACACCCAGTAACACAGACACACACTGACACCAAGTAACAAAGACATACACGGACACCAAGTAACACAGACATACACTGACACCAATTAACAAGGACATACACTGACATCAATTAACAAAGACATGCACTGACACCAAGTAACAAAGTCAAACAGTCAAACACTGACACCAACTAACAAAGACATACACTGACACCCAGTAACAAAGACAAACACTGACACCAAGTAACAAAGACAAACACTGACACCAAGTATCAAAGACATACACTGACACCCAGTAACACAGACATACACTGACACCAAGTAACAAAGACATACACTGACACCAAGTAACAAAAACTCACACTGACACCAAGTAACAAAGACAAACACTGACACCCAGTAACACATACATGCACTGAAACCCAGTAACAAAGACAAACACTGACACCAAGTAACAAAAACAAATACTGACACCCAGTAACATACACACGCACTGACACCAAGTAACAAAGACATACACTGACACCCAGTAACACAGACACTCACTGACACCAAGTAACAAAGACATACACTGACACTAGTTAACAAAGACATGCACTGACACCAAGTAACAAAGACATGCACTGCCACACAGTAACACAGACAAACACTGGCACCAAGTAACGAAGGCATACACTTACACCAATTAACAAAGACATACACTGACACCAAGTAACAAAGACATACACTGACATCAAGTAACAAAGACATGCACTGACACCAAGTAACAAAGTCAAACAGTCAAACACTGACACCAAGTCACAAAGACATACACCTACACCAATTAACAAAGACATACACTGACACCCAGTAACAAAGACACACACTGAAACCAAGTAACACAGACACACACTGACACCAAGTCACACAGACATACACTGACACCCAGTGACAAAGACACACAGTGACACCAAGTAACAAAGACAAGCACTGACACCAAGTAACAAAGACATACACTGACACCCAGTAACAAAGACGTACACTGACACCAAGTAACACAGACATACACTGATACCCAGTAACAAAGACACACACTGACACCAAGTAACAAAGACGTACACTGACTCCAAGTAAAACAGACATACACTGACACCCAGTAACAAAGACACACACTGACACCAAGTAACAAAGACATACACTGACACCAAGTAACACAGACACGCACTGACACCAAGTAACAAAGACAAACACTGACACCGAGGAACACAGACACGCACTGACACCGAGTAACAAAGACATACACTGCACCACGTAACACAGACACACACTGACACCAAGTAACAAAGACAAACACTGACACCAAGTAACAAAGACAGACAGTGACACGCAGTATCACAAACATACACTGACACCAAGTAACAAAGACAAACACTGACACCCAGGAACACAGACACGCACTGACACCGAGTAACAAAGACATACACTGACACCAAGTAACAAAGACAAACACTGACACCAAGTAAAAAGACATGCACTGACACCCAGTATCACAGACATGCACTGACACGAAGTAGTAAAGACATACACTGACACCAAGTAACAAAGACATACACTGACACCCAGTATCACAGACATACACTGACACGTAGTAACAAAGACAAACACTGACATCAAGTAACAAAGACAAACACTGACACCCAGTAACACAGACACGCACTGACACCAAGTAACAAAGACATATACTGAAACCAAGTATCACAGACACGCATTGACATCAAGTAACACAGACATACACTGACACCCAGTGACAAAGACACACACTTACACCAAGTAACAAAGACATACACTGACACCAAGTAACACAGACATACACTGACACCCAGTGACAAAGACACACACTGACACCAAGTAACAAAGACATACACTGACACCAAGTAAAACAGACATGCACTGACACCCAGTAACAAAGACACACACTGACACCAAGTAACAAAGTCATACACTGACACCCAGTAACACAGACATACACTGACACCAATTAACAAAGACATACACTGACACCACTTAACAAAGACATGCACTGACACCAATTAACAAAGACAAACACTGACACCATGTAACAAAGACATACACTGCCACCGAGTAACACAGAGATACACTGACACGAAGTAACAAAGACAAACACTGACACCAAGTTACAAAGACATCCACTGACACCAAGTAACATAGACATACACTGACACCCAGTAACAAAGACACACACTGACACCAAGTAACAAAGACATACACTGACACCAAGTAAAACAGACATACACTGACACCCAGTAACACAGACACACACTGACACCAATTAACAAGGACATACACTGACACCAATTAACAAAGACATGCACTGACACCAAGTAACACAGACATACACTGACACCAAGTAACAAAGACATACACTTACACCAAGTAACAAAGACACACACTTACACCAAGTAACACAGACATACACTGACACCAAGTAACAAAGACATACACTGACACCCAGTAACACAGACACACACTTACAACAAGTAACAAAGACATACACTGACACCAAATAACAAAAACAAACACTGACAACAAGTAACACAGAGACACACTGACACCAAGTAACAAAGACAAACACTGACACCCAGGAACAGGGACACGCACTGACACCGAGTAACAAAGACATACACTGACACCCAGTAACACAGACACACACTGACACCAAGTAACAAAGTCAGACACTGACACCAAGTAACACAGACATACACTGACACCAATTAACAAAGACATACACTGACACCACTTAACAAAGACATGCACTGACACCAATTAACAAAGACAAACACTGACACCATGTAACAAAGACATACACTGCCACCGAGTAACACAGAGATACACTGACACGAAGTAACAAAGACAAACACTGACACCAAGTTACAAAGACATCCACTGACACCAAGTAACATAGACATACACTGACACCCAGTAACAAAGACATACACTGACACCAAGTAAAACAGACATACACTGACACCCAGTAACACAGACACACACTGACACCAAGTAACAAAGACATACACGGACACCAAGTAACACAGACATACACTGACACCAATTAACAAGGACACACACTGACACCAAGTAACACAGATATACACTGACACCCAGTTGCAAAGACACAAACTGACACCAAGTAACAAAGACATGCACTGACACCAAGTAACAAAGACATCCACTGACACCAAGTAACATAGACATACACTGACACCCAGTAACAAAGACACACACTGACACCAAGTAACAAAGAGATACACTGACACCAAGTAAAACAGACATACACTGACACCCAGTAACACAGACACACACTGACACCAAGTTACAAAGTCATACACGGACACCAAGTAACACAGACATACACTGACACCAATTAACAAGGACATACACTGACACCAATTAACAAAGACATGCACTGACACCAAGTAACACAGACATACACTGACACCAAGTAACAAAGACATACACTTACACCAAGTAACAAAGACACACACTTACACCAAGTAACACAGACATACACTGACACCAAGTAACAAAGACATACACTGACACCCAGTAACACAGACACACACTTACAACAAGTAACAAAGACTTACACTGACACCAAATAACAAAAACAAACACTGACACCCAGTAACATACACACGCACTGACACCAAGTAACAAAGACATACACTGACACCCAGTAACACAGACACTCACTGACACCAAGTAACAAATACATACACTGACACCAGTTAACAAAGACATACACTGACACCAAGTAACAAAGACATACACTGACACCAAGTAACACACACATACACTGACACCAAGTGACAAAGACATACACCTACACCAAATAACAAAGACATGCACTGCCACCCAGTAACACAGACAGACACTGGCACCAAGTAACAAAGACATACACTTACACCAAGTAACAGAGACATACACTGAGAAGAAGTAACAAAGACATACACTGACACCAAGTAACACAGACACACACTGACACCAAGTAACAAAGACATACACTGATACCAAGTAACACAGACATACACTGACACCAAGTAACAAAGACATACACTGACACCAAGTAAAACAGACATACACTGACACCCAGTAACAAAGACACACACTGACAGCAAGTAACAATGACATACACTGACACCAAGTAACAAAGACATACACCTACACCAATTAACAAAGACATGCACTGCCACCCAGTAACGCAGACAGACACTGGCACCAAGAAACAAAGACATACACTTGCACCAAGTAACAAAGACAGACTCTGACACGAAGTAACAAAGACATACACTGACACCAAGTAACACAGACACATACTGACACGAAGTAACAAAGACATACACTGACACCCAGTAACAAAGACACACACTGATACCAAGTAACACTGACACACACTGACACCAAGTAACACAGACATACACTGACACCCAGTGACAAAGACACACACTGAAACCAAGCAACACAGACACACACTGACACCAAGTAACACAGACATACACTGACACCCAGTGACAAAGACACACACTGACACCAAGTAACAAAGACATACACTGACACCAAGTAACAAAGACATACACTGACACCCAGTAACAAAGACATACACTGACACGAAGTAACACAGACATCCAGTATCAAAGACACACACTGACACCAAGTAACAAAGATATACACTGACACCAAGTAAAACAGAAATACACTGACACCCAGTAACACAGACACACAATGACACCAAGTAACAAAGACATACACGGACACCAAGTAACACAGACATACACTGACACCAATTAACAAGGACATACACTGACACCAATTAACAAAGACATGCACTGACACCAAGTAACAAAGTCAAACAGTCAAACACTGACACCAAGTAACAATGACATACACTGACACCCAGTAACAAAGACAAACACTGACACCAAGTAACAAAGACAAACACTGACACCAAGTAACAAAGACATACACTGACACCCAGTAACACAGACATACACTGACACGAAGTAACAAAGGCAAACACTGACACCAAGTAACAAAGACAAACACTGACACCAAGTAAAAATACATACACTGACACCCAGTAACACAGACATGCACTGACACGAAGTAATAAAGACATACACTGACACCAAGTAACAAAGACATACACTGACACCCAGTATCGCAGACATACACTGACACGAAGTAACAAAGACAAACACTGACACCAAGTAACAAAGACAAACACTGACACCCAGTAACACAGACACGCACTGACATCAAGTAACAAAGACATACACTGACACCAAGTAACAAAGACTCACACTGACACCAAGTAACAAAGACAAACACTGACACCCAGTAACACATACATGCACTGACACCCAGTAACAAAGACAAACACTGACACCAAGTAACAAAAACTAATACTGACACCCAGTAACATACACACGCACTGACACCAAGTAACAAAGACATACACTGACACCCAGTAACACAGACACTCACTGACACCAAGTAACAAAGACATACACCTACACCAAATAACAAAGACATGCACTGCCACACAGTAACACAGACAGACACTGGCACCAAGTAACAAAGACATACACTTACACCAATTAACAAAGACATACACTGACACCAAGTAACAAAGACATACACTGACATCAAGTAACAAAGACATGCACTGACACCAAGTCACACAGACATACACTGACACCCAGTGACAAGGACACACAGTGACACCAAGTAACAAAGACATGCACTGACACCAAGTAACAAAGACATACACTGACACCAAGTAACACAGACATACACTGATACCCAGTAACAAAGACACACACTGACACCAAGTAACAAAGACGTACACTGACTCCAAGTAAAACAGACATACACTGACACCCAGTAACAAAGACACACACTGACACCAAGTAACAAAGACATACACTGACACCAAGTAACACAGACACGCACTGACACCAAGTAACAAAGACAAACACTGACACCGATCAACACAGACACGCACTGACACCGAGTAACAAAGACATACACTGACACCACGTAACACAGACACACACTGACACCAAGTAACAAAGACAAACACTGACACCAAGTAACAAAGACATACAGTGACACGCAGTATCACAGACATACACTGACACCAAGTAACAAAGACAAACACTGACACCCAGGAACACAGACACGCACTGACACCGAGTAACAAAGACATACACTGACACCAAGTAACAAAGACAAACACTGACACCAAGTAACAAAGACATGCACTGACACCCAGTATCACAGACATGCACTGACTCGAAGGAGTAAAGACATACACTGACACCAAGTAACAAATACATACACTGACACCCAGTATCACAGACATACACTGACACGTAGTAACAAAGACAAACACTGACACCCAGTGACAAAGACACACACTTACACCAAGTAACAAAGACATACACTGACACCAAGTAACAAAGACATACACTGACACCCAGTAACAAAGACATACACTGACACCAAGTAACAAAGGTATACACTGACACGCAGTGACAAAGACACACACTGACACCAAGTAACAAAGACATACACTGACACCAAGTAAAAAAGACATGCACTGACACCCAGTAACAAAGACACACACTGACACCAAGTAACAAAGACATACACTGACACCCAGTAACAAAGACATACACTGACAACAAGTAACACAGAGACACACTGACACCAAGTAACAAAGACAAACACTGACACCCAGGAACAGGGACACGCACTGACACCGAGTAACAAAGACATACACTGACACCAGGTAACAAAGACATACACTGACACCCAGTAACAAAGACATACACTGACACCAAGTAACAAAGACAAACACTGACACCCAGGAACAGGGACACGCACTGACACCGAGTAACAAAGACACACACTGACACCAAGTAACAATGACATACACTGACACCCAGTAACAAAGACAAACACTGACACCAAGTAACAAAGACATACACTGACACCCAGTAACACAGACATACACTGACACGAAGTAACAAAGGCAAACACTGACACCAAGTAACAAAGACAAACACTGACACCAAGTAAAAATACATACACTGACACCCAGTAACACAGACATGCACTGACACGAAGTAATAAAGACATACACTGACACCAAGTAACAAAGACATACACTGACACCCAGTATCGCAGACATACACTGACACGAAGTAACAAAGACAAACACTGACACCAAGTAACAAAGACAAACACTGACACCCAGTAACACAGACACGCACTGACATCAAGTAACAAAGACATACACTGACACCAAGTAACAAAGACTCACACTGACACCAAGTAACAAAGACAAACACTGACACCCAGTAACACATACATGCACTGACACCCAGTAACAAAGACAAACACTGACACCAAGTAACAAAAACAAATACTGACACCCAGTAACATACACACGCACTGACACCAAGTAACAAAGACATACACTGACACCCAGTAACACAGACACTCACTGACACCAAGTAACAAAGACATACACTGACACTAGTTAACAAAGACATACACTGACACCAAGTAACAAAGACATACACTGACACCAAGTAACACACACAAACACTGACACCAAGTCACAAAGACATACACCTACACCAAATAACAAAGACATGCACTGCCACACAGTAACACAGACAGACACTGGCACCAAGTAACAAAGACATACACTTACACCAATTAACAAAGACATACACTGACACCAAGTAACAAAGACATACACTGACATCAAGTAACAAAGACATGCACTGACACCAAGTAACAAAGTCAAACAGTCAAACACTGACACCAAGTAACAAAGACATACACCTACACCAATTAACAAAGACATACACTGACACCCAGTAACAAAGACACACACTGAAACCAAGTAACACAGACACACACTGACACCAAGTCACACAGACATACACTGACACCCAGTGACAAAGACACACAGTGACACCAAGTAACAAAGACATGCACTGACACCAAGTATCAAAGACATACACTGACACCCAGTAACAAAGACATACACTGACACCAAGTAACACAGACATACACTGATACCCAGTAACAAAGACACACACTGACACCAAGTAACAAAGACGTACACTGACTCCAAGTAAAACAGACATACACTGACACCCAGTAACAAAGACACACACTGACACCAAGTAACAAAGACATACACTGACACCAAGTAACACAGACACGCACTGACACCAAGTAACAAAGACAAACACTGACACCGATCAACACAGACACGCACTGACACCGAGTAACAAAGACATACACTGACACCACGTAACACAGACACACACTGACACCAAGTAACAAAGACAAACACTGACACCAAGTAACAAAGACATACAGTGACACGCAGTATCACAGACATACACTGACACCAAGTAACAAAGACAAACACTGACACCCAGGAACACAGACACGCACTGACACCGAGTAACAAAGACATACACTGACACCAAGTAACAAAGACAAACACTGACACCAAGTAACAAAGACATGCACTGACACCCAGTATCACAGACATGCACTGACTCGAAGGAGTAAAGACATACACTGACACCAAGTAACAAATACATACACTGACACCCAGTATCACAGACATACACTGACACGTAGTAACAAAGACAAACACTGACACCCAGTGACAAAGACACACACTTACACCAAGTAACAAAGACAGACACTGACACCAAGTAACAAAGACATACACTGACACCCAGTAACAAAGACATACACTGACACCAAGTAACAAAGATATACACTGACACGCAGTGACAAAGACACACACTGACACCAAGTAACAAAGACATACACTGACACCAAGTAAAACAGACATGCACTGACACCCAGTAACAAAGACACACACTGACACCAAGTAACAAAGACATACACTGACACCCAGTAACAAAGACATACACTGACAACAAGTAACACAGAGACACACTGACACCAAGTAACAAAGACTAACACTGACACCCAGGAACAGGGACACGCACTGACACCGAGTAACAAAGACATACACTGACACCAGGTAACACAGACACACACTGACACCAAGTAACAAAGACAGACACTGACACCAAGTAACACATACATACACTGACACCAATTAACAAAGACATACACTGACACCACTTAACAAAGACATGCACTGGCACCAATTAACAAAGACAAACACTGACACCAAGTAACAAAGACATACACGGCCACCGAGTAACACAGAGATACACTGACACGAAGTAACAAAGAAAAACACTGACACCAAGTTACAAAGACAAACACTGACACCAAGTAACAAAGACATACACTGACTCCCAGTAGCACAGACATACACTGACACGAAGTAGCAAAGACAAACACTGACACCAAGTAACAAAGACAAACACTGACACCCAGTAACACAGACACGCACTGACACCAAGTAACAAAGACAAACACCGACATCAGGTAACAAAGACAAACAGTGACACCCAGTAACACATAAACGCACTGACACCAAGTAACAAAGACATATACTTACACCAAGTGACAAAGACGTACACTGACACCAAGTAACAAAGACACACACTGACACCAAGTAACAAAGACATACACTGACACCAAGTAAAACAGCCATGCACTGACACCCAGTAACAAAGACACACACTGACACCAAGTAACAAAGACATACACTGACACCCAGTAACAAAGACATACACTGACAACAAGTAACACAGAGACACACTGACACCAAGTAACAAAGACAAACACTGACACCCAGGAACAGGGACACGCACTGACACCGAGTAACAAAGACAGACACTGACACCAAGTAACACAGACATACACTGACATCAATTAGCCAAGACATACACTGACACCACTTAACAAAGACATGCACTGGCACCAATTAACAAAGACAAACACTGACACCAAGTAACAAAGACATACACGGCCACCGAGTAACACAGAGATACACTGACACGAAGTAACAAAGACAAACACTGACACCAAGTTACAAAGACATACACTGACACCAAGTAACAAAGACATACACTGACACCCAGCAGCACAGACATACACAGACACGAAGTAACAAAGACAAACACTGACACCAAGTAACAAAGACAAACACTGACACCCAGTAACACAGACACGCACTGACACCAAATAACAAAGACAAACACTGACATCAAGTAACAAAGACTAACACTGACACCCAGTAACACATAAACGCACTGACACCAAGTAACAAAGACAAAAACTTACACCAAGTAACAAAGACGTACACTGACACCAAGTAACAAAGACACACACTGAGACCAAGTAACAAAGACAAACCCTGACACCACGTAACACAGACACACACTGACACCAAGTAACAAAGACATTCACTGATACCAAGTAACAAAGACAAACACTGACACCAAGTAACAAAAACAAACACTGACGCCCAGTATCATAGACACGCACTGACACCAAGTGACAAAGACATACACTGACACCCAGTAACACAGACACTCACTGACACCAAGTAACAAAGACATACACTGACACCAGTTAACAAAGACATACACTGACACCAAGAAACACACACATACACTGACACCAAGTCACAAAGACATACACTGACACCAAATAACAAAGACATGCACTGCCACCCACTAACAAATACAGACACTGACACCAAGTAACAAAGACATACACTTACACCAAGTAACAAAGACAAACACTGACACGCAGTTACACAGACATACACTGACACGAAGTAACAAAGACAAACACTGACACCAAGTAACAAAGACAAACACTGACACCAAGTAACAAAGACAGACACTGACACCCAGTATCACAGGCATACACTGACATGAAGTGACAAAGACAAACACTGACACCAAGTAACAAAGACAAACACTGACACCAAGTAACAAAGACAGACACTGACACCCAGTATCACAGGCATACACTGACATGAAGTGACAAAGACAAACACTGACACCAAGTAACAAAGACAAACACTGACACCAAGTAACAAAGAAAGACACTGACACCCAGTATCACAGACATACACTGACACGATGTAAAAAAGACATACACTGACACCCAGTATCACAGACGTACACTGACACCAAGTAACAAAGAGACACACTGACACCAAGTAACAAAGACAAACACTGACACCACGTAACACAGACACACACTGACACCAAGTAACAAAGACATACACTGACACCAGTTAACAAAGACATACACTGACACCAAGTAACAAAGACATATACTGACACCAAGAAACACACACATACACTGACACCAAGTCACAAAGACATACACCTGCACCAAATAACAAAGACATGCACTGCCACCCACTAACACAGCCAGACACTGGCACCAAGTAACAAAGACATACACTTACACCAAGTAACAAAGACAAACACTGACACCAAGTAACAAAGACATACACTGACACCCAGTAACAAAGACATACACTGACACCAAGTAACACAGACATACACTGACACCAAGTAACAAAGACATACACGGCCACCGAGTAACACAGAGATACACTGACACCAAGTATCAAAGACAAACACTGACACCAAGTTACAAAGACAAACACTGACACCAAGTAACAAAGACCTACACTGACACCCAGCAGCACAGACATACACTGACACGAAGTAACAAAGACAAACACTGACACCAAGTACAAAGACAAACACTGACACCCAGTAACACAGACACGCACTGGCACCAAGTAACAAAGACAAACACTGACACCAAGTAACAAAGACATACACTGACACCCAGCAGCACAGACATACACTGACACCAAGTAACAAAGACAGACACTGACACCCAGTATCACAGGCATACACTGACATGAAGTAACAAAGACAAACAATGACACCAAGTAACAAAGACAAACACTGACACCAAGTAACAAAGACAAACACTGACACCCAGTAACACAGACACGCACTGACACCAAGTAACAAAGACATATACTTACACCAAGTAACACAGACATACACTGACACGAAGTAACAAAAACACACACTGACACACAGTAACACAGACACACACTTACACCAAGTAACAAAGACACACAATGACAGCCAGTAACACAGACATACACTGACACCGAGTAACAAATAAACACTCTTATGCCAAGTCACAAAGACATACACTTACAGCAAGTAACAAAGACATACACTTACACCCAGTAACAAAGACATACACTGACACACTGTATCACAGACATACACTGACACGAATTAACCAAGACAAACACTGACACCAAGTAACAAAGACAAACACTGACACCAACGAACAAAGACATACACTGACACCCAGTCACACAGACATACACTGACACGAAGTAACAAAGACAAACACTGTCACCAAGTAACAAAGACAAACACTGACACCCAGTAACATTGACACGCACTGACACAAAGTAACAAAGAAATACACTTACACCAAGTAACAAAGACACACACTGACATCAAGTAACAAAGACAAACACTGACACCCTATAACACAGACATGCACTGACACCAAGTCACATAGAAACACACTTACACCAAGTAACAAAGACATACACTTACACCAAGTAACAAAGACAAACAATGACACCCAGTATCACAGACATGCACTGACACGAAGTAATAATGACATACACTGACACCAAGTAACACAGACATACACTGGCACGAAGTAACAAAGACAAACACTGACACCAAGTAACAAAGACATACACTGACACCCAGTATCACAGACATGCACTGACACGAAGTAATAATGACAGACACTGACACCAGGTAACAAAGACATACACTGACACCCAGTATCACAGACATGCACTGACACGAAGTAATAATGACATACACTGACACCAAGTAACAAAGACAAACACTGACACCCAGTATCACAGACATACACTGGCACGAAGTAACAAAGACAAACACTGACACCAAGTAACAAAGACATACACTGACACCAAGTAACAAAGACATACACTGACACCCAGTTACACAGACATACACTGACACGAAGTAACAAAGACAAACACTGACACCAAGTAACAAAGACAAACACTGACACCAAGTAACAAAGACAGACACTGACACCCAGTATCACAGGCATACACTGACATGAAGTGACAAAGACAAACACTGACACCAAGTAACAAAGACAAACACTGACACCAAGTAACAAAGAAAGACACTGACACCCAGTGTCACAGACATACACTGACACGATGTAAAAAAGACATACACTGACACCCAGTATCACAGACATACACTGATACGAAGTAGCAGAGACAAACACTGACACCAAGTAACAAAGACATACACTGACACCCAGTAACACAGACATACATTGACACGAAGTAACAAAGACAAACAATGACACCAAGTAACAAAGACAAACACTGACACCAAGTAATAAAGACAAACACTGACACCCAGTAACACAGACAAGCACTGACACCAAGTAACAAAGACAAACACTGACATCAAGTAACATAGACAAACACTGAAACCCAGTAACACAGACACGCACAGACACCAAGTAACAAAGACATATACTTACACCAAGTAACAAAGACGTACACTGACACCAAGTAACAAAGAGACACACTGACACCAAGTAACAAAGACAAACACTGACACCACGTAACACAGACACACACTGACACCAAGTAACAAAGACATACACTGACACCAGTTAACAAAGACATACACTGACACCAAGTAACAAAGACATACACTGACACCAAGAAACACACACATACACTGACACCAAGTCACAAAGACATACACCTGCACCAAATAACAAAGACATGCACTGCCACCCACTAACACAGACAGACACTGGCACCAAGTAACAAAGACATACACTTACACCAAGTAACAAAGACAAACACTGACACCAAGTAACAAAGACATACACTGACACCCAGTAACAAAGACATACACTGACACCAAGTAACACAGACATACACTGACACCCAGTAACAAAGACACACACTGACACCAAGTAACAAAGACATACACTGACACCAAGTAAAACAGACATACACTGACACCCAGTAACAAAGACACACACTGACACCAAGTAACAAAGACATACACTGACACCCAGTAACAAAGACATAAACTGACACCAAGTAACAAAGACAAACACTGACACCAAGTAACAAAGACAAACACTGACACCAAGTAACAAAGACATACACTGACACCCAGTAACAAAGACAAACACTGACACCCAGTATCATAGACACGCACTGACACCAAGTGACAAAGACATACACTGACACCCAGTAACACAGACACTCACTGACATCAAGTAACAAAGACATACACTGACACCAGTTAACAAAGACATACACTGACACCAAGAAACACATACATACACTGACACCAAGTCACAAAGACATACACTGACACCAAATAACAAAGACATGCACTGCCACCCACTAACAAATACAGACACTGGCACCAAGTAACAAAGACATACACTTACACCAAATAACAAAGACAAACACTGACACGCAGTTACACAGACATACACTGACACGAAGTAACAAAGACGAACACTGACACCAAGTAACAAAGACAAACACTGACACCAAGTAACAAAGACAGACACTGACACCCAGTATCACAGGCATACACTGACATGAAGTGACAAAGACAAACACTGACACCAAGTAACAAAGACAAACACTGACACCAAGTCTCAAAGACAGACACTGACACCCAGTATCACAGGCATACACTGACATGATGTGACAAAGACAAACACTGACACCAAGTAACAAAGACAAACAATGACACCAAGTAACAAAGAAAGACACTGACACCCAGTATCACAGACATACACTGACACGATGTAAAAAAGACATACACTGACACCCAGTATCACAGACGTACACTGACACCAAGTAACAAAGAGACACACTGACACCAAGTAACAAAGACAAACACTGACACCACGTAACACAGACACACACTGACACCAAGTAACAAAGACATACACTGACACCAGTTAACAAAGACATACACTGACACCAAGTAACAAAGACATACACTGACACCAAGTCACAAAGACATACACCTGCACCAAATAACAAAGACATGCACTGCCACCCACTAACACAGACAGACACTGGCACCAAGTAACAAAGACATACACTTACACCAAGTAACAAAGACAAACACTGACACCAAGTAACAAAGACATACACTGACACCCAGTAACAAAGACATACACTGACACCAAGTAACACTGACATACACTGACACCAAGTAACAAAGACATACACGGCCACCGAGTAACACAGAGATACACTGACACGAAGTAACAAAGACAAACACTGACACCAAGTTACAAAGACAAACACTGACACCAAGTAACAAAGACATACACTGACACCCAGCAGCACAGACATACACTGACACGAAGTAACAAAGACAACAACTGACACCAAGTAACAAAGACAAACACTGACACCCAGTAACACAGACACGCACTGACACCAAGTAACAAAGACAAACACTGACACCAAGTAACAAAGACATACACTGACACCCAGCAGCACAGACATACACTGACACCAAGTAACAAAGACAGACACTGACACCCAGTATCACAGGCATACACTGACATGAAGTAACAAAGACAAACAATGACACCAAGTAACAAAGACAAACACTGACACCAAGTAACAAAGACAAACACTGACACCCAGTAACACAGACACGCACTGACACCAATTAACAAAGACAAACACTGACATCAAGTAACAAAGACAAACACTGACACCCAGTAACACAGACACGCACTGACACCAAGTAACAAAGACATATACTTACACCAAGTAACACAGACATACACTGACACGAAGTAACAAAAACACACACTGACACACAGTAACACAGACACACACTTACACCAAGTAACAAAGACACACAATGACACCCAGTAACACAGACATACACTGACACCGAGTAACAAAGAAACACTCTTATGCCAAGTCACAAAGACATACACTTACAGCAAGTAACAAAGACATACACTTACACCCAGTAACAAAGACATACACTGACACACAGTATCACAGACATACACTGACACGAATTAACCAAGACAAACACTGACACCAAGTAACAAAGACAAACACTGACACCAACTAACAAAGACATACACAGACACCCAGTCACACAGACATACACTGACACGAAGTAACAAAGACAAACACTGTCACCAAGTAACAAAGACATACACTGACACCCAGTATCACAGACATACACTGACACGAATTAACCAAGACAAACACTGACACCAAGTAACAAAGACAAACACTGACACCAACTAACAAAGACATACACTGACACCCAGTCACACAGACATACACTGACACGAAGTAACAAAGACAAACACTGTCACCAAGTAACAAAGACATACACTTACACCAAGTAACAAAGACACACACTGACACCAAGTAACAAAGACAAACACTGACACCCAGTAACATTGACACGCACTGACTCAAAGTAACAAATAAATACACTTACACCAAGTAACAAAGACACACACTGACATCAAGTAACAAAGACAAACACTGACACCCTATAACACAGACATGCACTGACACCAAGTCACATAGAAACACACTTACACCAAGTAACAAAGACATACACTTACACCAAGTAACAAAGACAAACAATGACACCCAGTATCACAGACATGCACTGACACGAAGTAATAATGACAGACACTGACACCAAGTAACAAAGACATACACTGACACCCAGTATCACAGACATGCACTGACACGAAGTAATAATGACATACACTGACACCAAGTAACAAAGACAAACACTGACACCCAGTATCACAGACATACACTGGCACGAAGTAACAAAGACAAACACTGACACCAAGTAACAAAGACATACACTGACACCAAGTAACAAAGACATACACTGACACCCAGTTACACAGACATACACTGACACGAAGTAACAAAGACAAACACTGACACCAAGTAACAAAGACAAACACTGACACCAAGTAACAAAGACAGACACTGACACCCAGTATCACAGGCATACACTGACATGAAGTGACAAAGACAAACACTGACACCAAGTAACAAAGACAAACACTGACACCAAGTAACAAAGAAAGACACTGACACCCAGTATCACAGACATACACTGACACGATGTAAAAAAGACATACACTGACACCCAGTATCACAGACATACACTGACACGAAGTAGCAGAGACAAACACTGACACCAAGTAACAAAGACATACACTGACACCCAGTAACACAGACATACACTGACACGAAGTGACAAAGACAAACAATGACACCAAGTAACAAAGACAAACACTGACACCAAGTAACAAAGACAAACACTGACACCCAGTAACACAGACAAGCACTGACACCAAGTAACAAAGACAAACACTGACACCCAGTAACACAGTCACGCACTGACACCAAGTAACAAAGACATATACTTACACCAAGTAACAAAGACGTACACTGACACCAAGTAACAAAGAGACACACTGACACCAAGTAACAAAGACAAACACTGACACCACGTAACACAGACACACACTGTCACCAAGTAACAAAGACATACACTGACACCAGTTAACAAAGACATACACTGACACCAAGTAACAAAGACATACACTGACACCAAGAAACACACACATACACTGACACCAAGTCACAAAGACATACACCTGCACCAAATAACAAAGACATGCACTGCCACCCACTAACACAGACAGACACTGGCACCAAGTAACAAAGACATACACTTACACCAAGTAACAAAGACAAACACTGACACCAAGTAACAAAGACATACACTGACACCCAGTAACAAAGACATACACTGACACCAAGTAACACAGACATACACTGACACCCAGTAACAAAGACACACACTGACACCAAGTAACAAAGACATACACTGACACCAAGTAAAACAGACATACACTGACACCCAGTAACAAAGACACACACTGACACCAAGTAACAAAGACATACACTGACACCCAGTAACAAATACATAAACTGACACCAAGTAACAAAGACAAACACTGACACCAAGTAACAAAGACAAACACTGACACCAAGTAACAAAGACATACACTGACACCCAGTAACAAAGACATACACTGACACCAAGTAACACAGACACACACTGACACCAAGTAACAAAGACAAACACTGACACCCAGGAACAGGGACATGCACTGACACCGAGTAACAAAGACATACACTGACACCAAGTAACACAGGCACACACTGACACCAAGTAACAAAGGAATACACTGACACCAAGTAACACAGACATACACTGATACCAAATAACAAAGACATGGACTGACACAAAGTAACAAAGACATACACTGACACCAAGTAACACAGACACACACTGACACCAAGTAACAAAGACATACACTGACACCAAGTAACACCGACATACACTGATACCAATTAGCAAAGACATACACTGACACCAATTAACAAAGACATACACTGACACCCAGTAACAAAGACAAACACTGACACCAAGTAACAAAGACAAACACTGACACCAAGTAACAAAGACATACACTGCCACCCAGTAACACAGACATACACTGACACGAAGTAACAAAGACAAACACTGACACCAAGTTACAAAGACTAACACTGACACCAAGTAACAAAGACATACACTGACACCCAGTATCACAGACATACACTGACACGAAGTAACAAAGACATGCACTGACACCAAGTAACAAAGACAGACACTGACACATAGTTACACAGACATACACTGACACGAAGTAACAAAGACAAACACTGACACCAAGTAACAAAGACAGACACTGACACCCAGTATCACAGGCATACACTGACATGAAGTGACAAAGACAAACACTGACACCAAGTAACAAAGTAATACACTGACACCCAGTATCGCAGACATACACTGACACGATGTAAAAAAGACATACACTGACACCCAGTAACACAGACATACACTGACACCAGGTAACACAGACACACACTGACACCAAGTAACAAAGACGTACACTGATACCAAGTAACACAGACATACACTGACACCAAGTAACAATGACATACACTGACACCAAGTAAAACAGACATACACTGACACCCAGTAACAAAGACACACACTGACACCAAGTAACAATGACATACACTGACACCAAGTAACAAAGACATACACCTACACCAATTAACAAAGACATGCACTGCCACCCAGTAACGCAGACAGACACTGGCACCAAGTAACAAAGACATACACTTACACCAAGTAACAAAGGCAGACACTGACACGAAGTAACAAAGACATACACTGACACCAAGTAACACAGACACACACTGACACGAAGTAACAAAGGCATACACTTGCACCCAGTAACACAGACATACACTGACACCAAGTAACAAAGACATACACTGACACCCAGTAACAAAGACTAACACTGAAACCAAGTAACACAGACACACACTGACACCAAGTAACACAGACATACACTGACACCCAGTGACAAAGACACTCACTGACACCAAGTAACAAAGACATACACTGACACCAAGTAACAAAGACATCCACTGACACCCAGTAACAAAGACATACACTGACACGAAGTAACACAGACATACACAGACACCCAGTATCAAAGACACACACTGACACCAAGTAACAAAGTTATACACTGACACCAAGTAAAACAGACATACACTGACACCCAGTAACACAGACACACACTGACACCAAGTAACAAGGACATACACTGACACCAATTAACAAAGACATGCACTGACACCAAGTAACAAAGTCAAGCAGTCAAACACTGGCACCAAGTAACAAAGACATACACTGACACCCAGTAACAAAGACAAACACTGACACCAAGTAACAAAGACATACACTGACACCCAGTAACAAAGACAAACACTGACACCAAGTAACAAAGACAAACACTGGCATCAAGTAACAAAGACATACACTGACACCCAGTAACAAAGCCAAACACTGACACCCAGTAACAAAGACAAACACTGACACCAAGTAACAAAGACATACACTGACACCCAGTAACACAGACATACACTGACACGAAGTAACAAAGACAAAGACTGACACCACGTAACACAGACACACACTGACACCAAGTAACAAAGACATACACTGACACCAGTTAACAAAGACATACACTGACACCAAGTAACAAAGACATACACTGACACCAAGAAACACACACATACACTGACACCAAGTCACAAAGACATACACCTGCACCAAATAACAAAGACATGCACTGCCAACCACTAACACAGACAGACACTGGCACCAAGTAACAAAGACATACACTTACACCAAGTAACAAAGACAAACACTGACACCAAGTAACAAAGACATACACTGACACCCAGTAACAAAGACATACACTGACACCAAGTAACACAGACATACACTGACACCCAGTAACAAAGACACACACTGACACCAAGTAACAAAGACATACACTGACACCAAGTAAAACAGACATACACTGACACCCAGTAACAAAGACACACACTGACACCAAGTAACAAAGACATACACTGACACCCAGTAACAAAGACATAAACTGACACCAAGTAACAAAGACAAACACTGACACCAAGTAACAAAGACAAACACTGACACCAAGTAACAAAGACATACACTGACACCCAGTAACAAAGACATACACTGACACCAAATAACACAGACACACACTGACACCAAGTAACAAAGACAAACACTGACACCCAGGAACAGGGACACGCACTGACACCGAGTAACAAAGACATACACTGACACCAAGTAACACAGACACACACTGACACCAAGTAACAAAGGCATACACTGACACCAAGTAACACAGACATACACTGATACAAAATAACAAAGACATGGACTGACACCAAGTAACAAAGACATACACTGACACCAAGTAACACAGACACACACTGACACCAAGTAACAAAGACAGACACTGACACCAAGTAACACAGACATACACTGACACCAAGTAACACAGACATACACTGATACCAATTAACAAAGACATACACTGACACCAATTAACAAAGACATACACTGACACCCAGTAACAAAGACAAACACTGACACCAAGTAACAAAGACAAACACTGACACCAAGTAACAAAGACATACACTGCCACCCAGTAACACAGACATACACTGACACGAAGTAACAAAGACAAACACTGACACCAAGTTACAAAGACAAACACTGACACCAAGTAACAAAGACATACAGTGACACCCAGTATCACAGACATACACTGACACGAAGTAACAAAGACATACACTGACACCAAGTAACAAAGACAGACACTGAACCATAGTTACACAGACATACACTGACACGATGTAACAAAGACAAACACTGACACCAATTAACAAAGACAGACACTGACACCCAGTATCACAGGCATACACTGACATGAAGTGACAAAGACAAACACTGACACCAAGTAACAAAGAAATACACTGACACCCAGTATCGCAGACATACACTGACACGATGTAAAAAAGACATACACTGACACACAGTAACACAGACATACACTGACACCAGGTAACACAGACACACACTGACACCAAGTAACAAAGACGTACACTGATACCAAGTAACACAGACATACACTGACACCAAGTAACAATGACATACACTGACACCAAGTAAAACAGACATACACTGACACCCAGTAACAAAGACACACACTGACACCAAGTAACAATGACATACACTGACACCAAGTAACAAAGACATACACCTACACCAATTAACAAAGACATGCACTGCCACCCAGTAACGCAGACAGACACTGGCACCAAGTAACAAAGACATACACTTACACCAAGTAACAAAGGCAGACACTGACACGAAGTAACAAAGACATACACTGACACCAAGTAAAACAGACATACACTGACACCAAGTAACAAAGACATACACTGACACCCAGTAACAAAGACTAACACTGAAACCAAGTAACACAGACACACACTGACACCAAGTAACACAGACATACACTGACACCCAGTGACAAAGACACTCACTGACACCAAGTAACAAAGACATACACTGACACCAAGTAACAAAGACATCCACTGACACCCAGTAACAAAGACATACACTGACACGAAGTAACACAGACATACACAGACACCCAGTATCAAAGACACACACTGACACCAAGTAACAAAGTTATACACTGACACCAAGTAAAACAGACATACACTGACACCCAGTAACACAGACACACACTGACACCAAGTAACAAAGACATACACGGACACCAAGTAACACAGACATACACTGACACCAATTAACAAGGACATACACTGACACCAATTAACAAAGACATGCACTGACACCAAGTAACAAAGACAGACACTGACACCCAGTATCACAGGCATACACTGACATGAAGTGACAAAGACAAACACTGACACCAAGTAACAAAGAAATACACTGACACCCAGTATCGCAGACATACACTGACACGATGTAAAAAAGACATACACTGACACCCAGTAACACAGACATACACTGACACCATGTAACACAGACACACACTGACACCAAGTAACAAAGACGTACACTGATACCAAGTAACACAGACAGACACTGACACCAAGTAACAATGACATACACTGACACCAAGTAAAACAGACATACACTGACACCCAGTAACAAAGACACACACTGACACCAAGTAACAATGACATACACTGACACCAAGTAACAAAGACATACACCTACACCAATTAACAAAGACATGCACTGCCACCCAGTAACGCAGACAGACACTGGCACCAAGTAACAAAGACATACACTTACACCAAGTAACAAAGGCAGACACTGACACGAAGTAACAAAGACATACACTGACACCAAGTAACACAGACACACACTGACACGAAGTAACAAAGGCATACACTTGCACCCAGTAACACAGACATACACTGACACCAAGTAACACAGACACACACTGACACCAAGTAACACAGACATACACTGACACCCAGTGACAAAGAGACTCACTGACACCAAGTAACAAAGACATACACTGACACCAAGTAACAAAGACATCCACTGACACCCAGTAACAAAGACATACACTGACACGAAGTAACACAGACATACACAGACACCCAGTATCAAGGACACACACTGACACCAAGTAACAAAGTTATACACTGATACCAAGTAAAACAGACATACACTGACACCCAGTAACACAGACACACACTGACACCAAGTAACAAAGACATACACGGACACCAAGTAACACAGACATACACTGACACCAATTAACAAGGACATACACTGACACCAATTAACAAAGACATGCACTGACACCAAGTAACAAAGTCAAGCAGTCAAACACTGGCACCAAGTAACAAAGACATACACTGACACCAAGAAACACACACATACACTGACACCAAGTCACAAAGACATACACCTGCACCAAATAACAAAGACATGCTCTGCCACCCACTAACACAGACAGACACTGGCACCAAGTAACAAAGACATACACTTACACCAAGTAACAAAGACAAACACTGACACCAAGTAACAAAGACATACACTGACACCCAGTAACAAAGACATACACTGACACCAAGTAACACAGACATACACTGACACCCAGTAACAAAGACACACACTGACACCAAGTAACAAAGACATACACTGACACCAAGTAAAACAGACATACACTGACACCCAGTAACAAAGACACACACTGACACCAAGTAACAAAGACATACACTGACACCCAGTAACAAAGACATAAACTGACACCAAGTAACAAAGACAAACACTGACACCAAGTAACAAAGACAAACACTGACACCAAGTAACAAAGACATACACTGACACCCAGTAACAAAGACATACACTGACACCAAATAACACAGACACACACTGACACCAAGTAACAAAGACAAACACTGACACCCAGGAACAGGGACACGCACTGACACCGAGTAACAAAGACATACACTGACACCAAGTAACACAGACACACACTGACACCAAGTAACAAAGGCATACACTGACACCAAGTAACACAGACATACACTGATACCAAATAACAAAGACATGGACTGACACCAAGTAACAAAGACATACACTGACACCAGGTAACACAGACATACACTGATACCAATTAACAAAGACATACACTGACACCAATTAACAAAGACATACACTGACACCCAGTAACAAAGACAAACACTGACACCAAGTAACAAAGACAAACACTGACACCAAGTCACAAAGACATACACTGCCACCCAGTAACACAGACATACACTGACACGAAGTAACAAAGACAAACACTGACACCAAGTTACAAAGACAAACACTGACACCAAGTAACAAAGACATACACTGACACCCAGTATCACAGACATACACTGACACGAAGTAACAAAGACATACACTGACACCAAGTAACAAAGACAGACACTGAACCATAGTTACACAGACATACACTGACACGAAGTAACAAAGTCAAACACTGACACCAAGTAACAAAGACAGACACTGACACCCAGTATCACAGGCATACACTGACATGAAGTGACAAAGACAAACACTGACACCAAGTAACAAAGAAATACACTGACACCCAGTATCGCAGACATACACTGACACGATGTAAAAAAGACATACACTGACACCCAGTAACACAGACATACACTGACACCAGGTAACACAGACACACACTGACACCAAGTAACAAAGACGTACACTGATACCAAGTAACACAGACATACACTGACACCAAGTAACAATGACATACACTGACACCAAGTAAAACAGACATACACTGACACCCAGTAACAAAGACACACACTGACACCAAGTAACAATGACATACACTGACACCAAGTAACAAAGACATACACCTACACCAATTAACAAAGACATGCACTGCCACCCAGTAACGCAGACAGACACTGGCACCAAGTAACAAAGACATACACTTACACCAAGTAACAAAGGCAGACACTGACACGAAGTAACAAAGACATACACTGACACCAAGTAACACAGACACACACTGACACGAAGTAACAAAGGCATACACTTGCACCAAGTAACACAGACATACACTGACACCAAGTAACAAAGACATACACTGACACCCAGTAACAAAGACTAACACTGAAACCAAGTAACACAGACACACACTGACACCAAGTAACACAGACATACACTGACACCCAGTGACAAAGACACTCACTGACACCAAGTAACAAAGACATACACTGACACCAAGTAACAAAGACATCCACTGACACCCAGTAACAAAGACATACACTGACACGAAGTAACACAGACATACACAGACACCCAGTATCAAAGACACACACTGACACCAAGTAACAAAGTTATACACTGACACCAAGTAAAACAGACATCCACTGACAGCAGGTAACACAGACACACACTGTCACCAAGTAACAAAGACATACACGGACACCAAGTAACACAGACATACACTGACACCAATTAACAAGGACATACACTGACACCAATTAACAAAGACATACACTGACACCCAGTAACAAAGACAAACACTGACACCATGTAACAAAGACATACACTGACACCCAGTAACAAAGACAAACACTGACACCATGTAACAAAGACAAACACTGGCATCAAGTAACAAAGACATACACTGACACCCAGTAACAAAGACAAACACTGACACCCAGTAACAAAGACAAACACTGACACCAAGTAACAAAGACATACACTGACACCCAGTAACACAGACATACAATGACACGAAGTAACAAAGACAAACACTGACACCAAGTTACAAAGACAAACACTGACACCAAGTAACAATGACATACACTGACACGCAGTATCACAGACATACACTGACAGTAAGTAACAAAGGCAAACACTGACACCAAGTAACAAAGACAAACACTGACACCAAGTAAAAAGACATACACTGACACCCAGTATCACAGACAAGCACTGACACGAAGTAATAAAGACATACACTGTCACCAAGTAACAAAGACATACACTGACACCCAGTATCACAGACATACACTGACACGAAGTAACAAAGACAAACACTGACACCAAGTAACAAAGACAAACACTGACACCCAGTAACACAGACACGCACTGACACCAGGTAACAAAGACATACACTGACACCAAGTCACAAAGACTCACACTGACACCAAGTAACAAAGACGTACACTGATACCAAGTAACACAGACATACACCGACACCAAGTAACAATGACATACACTGACACCAAGTAAAACAGACATACACTGACACCCAGTAACAAAGACACACACTGACACCAAGTAACAATTACATACACTGACACCAAGTAACAAAGACATACACCTACACCAATTAACAAAGACATGCACTGCCACCCAGTAACGCAGACAGACACTGGCACCAAGTAACAAAGACATACACTTACACCAAGTAACCAGGGCAGACACTGACACGAAGTAACAAAGACATACACTGACACCAAGAAACACAGACACACACTGACACGAAGTAACGAAGGCATACACTTGCACCAAGTAACACAGACATACACTGAAACCAAGTAACACAGACACACACTGACACCAAGTAACACAGACATACACTGACACCCAGTGAAAAAGACACTCACTGACACAAAGTAACAAAGACATACACTGACACCAAGTAACAAAGACATCCACTGACACCCAGTAACAAAGACATACACTGACACGAAGTAACACAGACATACACAGACACCCAATATCAAAGACACACACTGACACCAAGTAACAAAGTTATACACTGACACCAAGTAAAACAGACATACACTGACACCCAGTAACACAGACACACACTGACACCAAGTAACAAAGACATACACGGACACCAAGTAACACAGACATACACTGACACCAATTAACAAGGACATACACTGACACCAATTAACAAAGACATGCACTGACACCAAGTAACAAAGTCAAGCAGTCAAACACTGGCACCAAGTAACAAAGACATACACTGACACCCAGTAACAAAGACAAACACTGACACCAAGTAACAAAGACATACACTGTCACCCAGTAACAAAGACAAACACTGACACCAAGTAACAAAGACAAACACTGGCATCAAGTAACAAAGACATACACTGACACCCAGTAACAAAGACAAACACTGACACCAAGTAACAAAGACACACACTGACACCCAGTAACACAGACATACACTGACACGAAGTAACAAAGACAAACACTGACACCAAGTTACAAAGACAAACACTGACACCAAGTAACAATGACATACACTGACACGCAGTATCACAGACATACACTGAAACGAAGTAACAAAGGCAAACACTGACACCAAGTAACAAAGACAAACACTGACACCAAGTAAAAAGACATACACTGACACCCAGTATCACAGACAAGCACTGAAACGAAGTAATAAAGACATACACTGTCACCAAGTAACAAAGACATACACTGACACCCAGTATCACAGACATACACTGACACGAAGAAACAAAGACAAACACTGACACCAAGTAACAAAGACTCACACTGACACCAAGTAACAAAGACAAACACTGACACCCAGTAACACATACATGCACTGACACCCAGTAACAAAGACAAACACTGACACCACGTAACAAAAACAAACACTGACACCCAGTAACATACACACGCACTCACACCAAGTAACAAAGACAAACACTGACACCCAGTAACACAGACACTCACTGACACCTAGTAACAATGACATACACTGACACTAGTTAACACAGACATACACTGACACCAATTAACAAGGGCATACACTGACACCAATTAACAAAGACATGCACTGACACCAAGTAACACAGACATACACTGACACCAAGTAACAAAGACATACACTTACACCAAGTAACAAAGACACACACTTACACCAATTAACAAAGACATACACTGACACCAAGTAACAAAGACATACACTGACATCAAGGAACACAGACACACACTGACACCAAGTAACAAAGACATACACTGACAACAAGTAACGCAGACATACATTGACACCAAGTAACAAAGACATACACTGACACCCAGTAACAAAGACACACACTGAAACCAAGTAACACAGACACACACTGACACCAAGTAATACAGACAAGCACTGACACCCAGTGACAAAGACACACAGCGACAATAAGTAACAAAGACATGCACTGACACCAAGTAACAAAGACATACACTGACACCCAGTAACAAAGACATACACTGACACCAGGTAACACAGACATACACTGATACCCAGTAACAAAGACACACACTGACACCAAGTAACAAAGACGTACACTGACTCCAAGTAAAACAGACATACACTGACACCCAGTAACAAAGACAAACACTGACACCCAGTAACAAAGACATACACTGACACCAAGTAACACAGACACACACTGACACCAAGTAACAAAGACAAACACTGACACCCAGGAACACAGACACGCACTGACACCGAGTAACAAAGACATACACTGACACCACGTAACACAGACACACACTGACACCAAGTAACAAAGACAAAGACTGACACCAAGTAACAATGACATACTCTGACACGCAGTATCACAGACATACACTGACACCAAGTAACAAAGACAAACACTGACACCAAGTAACAAAGGCATACACTGACACCAAGTAACACAGACACACACTGACACCAAGTAACAAAGACAAACACTGACACCAAGTAAAAAGACATGCACTGACACCCAGTATCACATACATGCACTGACACGAAGTAGTAAAGACATACACTGACACCAAGTAACAAAGACACACACTGACACCCAGTATCACAGACATACACTGACACGTAGTAACAAAGACAAACACTGACACCAAGTAACAAAGACAAACACTGACACACAGTGACACAGACATGCACTGACACCAAGTAACAAAGACATATACTTACACCAAGTAACAAAGACACACACTGACACCAAGTAACAAAGACAAACACTGACACCAAGTAACACAGACACACACTGACACCAAGTAACAAAGACATTCACTGATACCAAGTAACAAAATGAAACACTGACACCCAGTAACATAGACACGCACTGACACCAAGTAACAAAGACATACACTGACACCCAGTAACACAGACACTCACTGACACCAAGTAACAAACGACATACACTGACACCAGTTAACAAAGACATACACTGACATCAAGTAACAAACACATACACTGACACCACGAAACACAGACATACACTGACACGAAGTCACAAAGACATACACCTACACCAAATAACAAAGACATGCACTGCCACCCACTAACACAGACAGACACTGGCACCAAGTAACAAAGACATACACTGACACCAAGTAACAAAGACATACACTGACACCCAGTAACAAAGACATACACTGACACCAAGTAACACAGACATACACTGTCACCCAGTAACAAAGACACACACTGACACCAAGTAACAAAGACATACACTGACACCAAGTAAAACAGACAGACACTGACACCCAGTAACAAAGACACACACTGACACCAAGTAACAAAGACATACACTGACACCCAGTAACAAAGACATATACTGACACCAAGTAACACAGACACACACTGACACCAAGTAACAAAGACAAAGACTGACACCCAGGAACACAGAAACACACTGACACCAAGTAACAAAGACAAACACTGACACCAAGTAACAAAGACACACACTGACACGAAGTAACAAAGACAAACACTGACACCAAGTAACAAAGACAAACACTGACACCAAGTAAAAAGACATACACTGACACCAAGTATCACAGACATGCACTGACACGAAGTAATAAAGACATACACTGACACCAAGTAACAAAGGCATACACTGACACCCAGTATCACTGACATACACTGACACGAAGTAACAAAGACAAACACTGACACCAAGTAACAAAGACAGACACTGACACCAAGTAACAAAGACACACACTGACACCAAGTAACAAAGACACACACTGACACCACGTAACACAGACACACACTGACACCAAATAACAAAGACAAACACTGACACCAAGTAACAAAGACACACACTGACACGAAGTAACAAAGACAAACACTGACACCAAGTAACAAAGTCAAACACTGACACCAAGTAAAAAGACATACACTGACACCCAGTATCACAGACATGCACTGACACGAAGTAATAAAGACATACACTGACACCAAGTAACAAATGCATACACTGACACCCAGTATCACAGACACGCACTGACACCAAGTAACAAAGACAAACACTGACACCACGTAACACAGACACACACTGACACCAAGTAACAAAGACATTCACTGATACCAAGCAGCAAAGACAAACACTGACACCCAGTAACACAGACATGCACTGACAGCCAGTAACAAAGACAAACACTGACACCAAGTAACAAAAACAAACACTGACACCCAGTAACATAGACACGCACTGACACCAAGTAACAAAGACAAACACTGACACGCAGTAACACAGACACTCACTGACACCAAGTAACAAAGACATACACTGACACCAGTTAACAAAGACATACACTGACACCAAGTAACAAAGACATACACTGACACCAAGAAACACACACATACACTGACACCAAGTCACAAAGACATACAACTACACCAAATAACAAAGACATGCACTGCCACCCACTAACACAGACAGAAACTGGCACCAAGTAACAAAGACATACACTTACACCAGGTAACAAAGACATACACTGACACGAAGTAACAAAGACATACACTGACACCAAGTAACACAGACACACACTGACACCAAGTAACAAAGACATACACTGACAACAAGTAACACAGACATACACTGACACCAAGTAACAAAGACATACACTGACACCCAGTAACAAAGACACACACTGAAACCAAGTATCACAGACACGCACTGACATCAAGTAACACAGACATACACTGACACCCAGTAACAAAGACATACACTGACACCAAGTAACACAGACACACACTGACACCAAGTAACAAAGACAGACACTGACACCAAGTAACACAGACATACACTGACACCAATTAACAAAGACATACACTGACACCAATTAACAAAGACATGCACTGACACCAATTAACAAAGACAAATACTGACACCAAGTAACAAAGACATACACTGCCACCGAGTAACACAGAGATACACTGACACGAAGTAACAAAGACAAACACTGACACCAAGTTACAAAGACAAACACTGACACCAAGTAACAAAGACATACACTGGCACCCAGTAGCACAGACATACACTGACACGAAGTAACAAAGACAAACACTGACACCAAGTAACAAAGACAAACACTGACACCCAGTAACACAGACACGTACTGACACCAAGTAACCAAGACAAACACTGACATTAAGTAACAAAGACAAACACTGACACCCAGTAACACAGACACGCACTGACACCAAGTAACAAAGACATATACTTACACCAAGTAACAAAGACGTACACTGACATGAAGTAACAAAGACACAAAATGACACCAAGTAACAAAGACAAGCACCGACACCCAGTAACACAGACATGCACTGACACCCAGTAACAAAGACAAACACTGACACCAAGTAACAAAAACAAACACTGACACCCAGTATCATAGACACGCACTGACACCAAGTGACATAGACATACACTGACACCCAGTTACACAGACACTCACTGACACCAAAAAACAAAGACATACACTGACACCAGTTAACAAAGACATACACTGACACCAATTAACAAAGACATACACTGACACCAAGAAACACACACATACACTGACACCAAGTAACAAAGACATACACTGACACCCAGTATCACAGACATACACTGACACGAAGTAACAAAGACAAACACTGACACCAACTAACAAAGACATACACTGACACGCAGTCACACAGACATACACTGACACGAAGTAACAAAGACAAACACTGTCACCAAGTAACCAAGACATACACTTACACGAAGTAACAAAGACATACACTGACACCAAGTATCAAAAACATACACTTACACCAAGTAACAAAGACACACACTGACACCAAGTAACAAAGACAAACACTGACACCACGTAACACAGACACACACTGACACCAAGTAACAAAGACATTCACTGATACCAAGTAACAAAGACAAACACTGACACCCAGTATCATAGACACGCACTGACACCAAGTGACAAAGACATACACTGACACCCAGTAACACAGACACTCACTGACACCAAGTAACAAAGACATACACTGACACCAGTTAACAAAGACATACACTGACACCAAGTAACAAAGACATACACTGACACCAAGAAACACACACATACACTGACACCAAGTCACAAAGACATACACCTACACCAAATAACAAAGACATGCACTGCCACCCACTAACACAGACATACACTGTCACCAAGTAACAAAGACATACACTTACACCAAGTAACAAAGACAAGCACTGCCACGAAGTAACAAAGACATACACTGACACCAAGTAACACAGACACACACTGACACCAAGTAGCAAAGACATACACTGACAACATGTAACAAAGTCATACACTGACACCCAGTAACAGAGACATACACTGAAACCAAGTATCACAGAAACACACTGACACCAAGTAACACAGACATACACTGACACCCAGTGACAAAGACACACACTGACACCAAGTAACAAAGACATACACTGACACCAAGTAACACAGACACTCACTGATACCAATTAACAAAGACATACACTGACACCAATTAACAAAGACATACACTGACACCCAGTAACAAAGACAAACACTGACACCAAGTAACAAAGACAAACACTGACACGAAGTAACAAAGACAAACACTGACACAAAGTTACAAAGACAAACACTGACACCAAGTAACAAAGACATACACTGACACCCAGTATCACAGACATACACTGACACGAAGTAACAAAGACAAACACTGACACCAAGTAACAAAGACAAACACTGACACCAAGTAAAAAGACATACACTGACACCCAGTATCACAGACATATACTGGCACGAAGTAACAAAGACAAACACTGACACCAAGTAACAAAGACATACACTGACACCAAGTAACAAAGACATACACTGACACCCAGTTGCACAGACATACACTGACACGAAGTAACAAAGACAAACACTGACACCAAGTAACAAAGACAAACACTGACACCAAGTAACAAAGACAGACACTGACACCCAGTATCACAGGCATACACTGACATGAAGTGACAAAGACAAACACTGACACCAAGTAGCAAAGACAAACACTGACACCAAGTAACAAAGAAATACACTGACACCCAGTATCACAGACATACACTGACACGATGTGAAAAAGACATACACTGACACCCAGTATCACAGACATACACTGACACGAAGTAGCTGAGACAAACACTGACACCAAGTAACAAAGACATGCACTGACACCCAGTAACACAGACATACACTGACACGAAGTAACAAAGACAAACACTGACACCAAGTAACAAAGACAAACACTGACACCAAGTAACAAAGACAAGCACTGACACCCAGTAACACAGACACTCACTGACACCAATTAACAAAGACATACACTGACACCAAAAAACAGATACAAACACTGACACCAAGTAACACAGACACACACTGACACGAAGTAACAAAGACACACACTTACACACAGTAACACAGACATACACTGACACGAAGTAACAAAGAAACACACTGACACACAGTAACACAGACACACACTTACACCAAGTAACAAAGACACACTATGACACCCAGTAACACAGACATACACTGACACCTAGTAACAAAGACACACTCTTACGCCAAGTCACAAAGACATACACTTACACCAAGTAACAAAGACATACACAAAGACCATGTAACAAAGACACACACTTACACCAAGTCACAAAGACATACACTTACAGCAAATAACAAAGACATACACTTACACCCAGTAACAAAGACATACACTGACACCAAGTAACAAAGACATACACTGACACCCAGTATCACAGACATACACTGACACGAATTAACAAAGACAAACACTGACACCAAGTAACAAAGACAAACACTGACACCAACTAACAAAGACATACACTGACACCCAGTCACACAGACATACACTGACACGAAGTAACAAAGACAAACACTGTCACCAAGTAACCAAGACATACACTTACACGAAGTAACAAAGACATACACTGACACCAAGTATCAAAAACATACACTTACACCAAGTAACAAAGACACACACTGACACCAAGTAACAAAGACAAACACTGACACCACGTAACACAGACACACACTGACACCAAGTAACAAAGACATTCACTGATACCAAGTAACAAAGACAAACACAGACACCCAGTAACACAGACATACACTGACACCCAGTAACAAAGACAAACACTGACACCAAGTAACAAAAACAAACACTGACACCCAGTATCATAGACACGCACTGACACCAAGTGACAAAGACATACACTGACACCCAGTAACACAGACACTCACTGACACCAAGTAACAAAGACATACACTGACACCAGTTAACAAAGACATACACTGACACCAAGTAACAAAGACATACACTGACACCAAGAAACACACACATACACTGACACCAAGTCACAAAGACATACACCTACACCAAATAACAAAGACATGCACTGCCACCCACTAACACAGACATACACTGACACCAAGTAACAAAGACATACACTTACACCAAGTAACAAAGACAAACACTGACACGAAGTAACAAAGACATACACTGACACCAAGTAACACAGACACACACTGACACCAAGTAACAAAGACATACAATGACAACAAGTAACACAGACATACACTGACACCAAGTAACAAAGACATACACTGACACCCAGTAACAAAGGCACACACTGAAACCAAGTATCACAGAAACAAACTGACACCAAGTAACACAGACATACACTGACACCCAGTGACAAAGACACACACTGACACCAAGTAACAAAGACACACACTGACACCAAGTAACAAAGACATAAACTGACACCCAGTATCAAAGACATACACTGACACCAAGTAACACAGACATACACTGACACCCAGTAACAAAGACACATACTGACACCAAGTAACAAAGACATACACTGACACCAAGTAAAACAGACATACACTGACACCCAGTAACAAAGACACACACTGACACCAAGTAACAAAGACATACACTGACACCCAGTAACAAAGACATAAACTGATACCAAGTAACACAGACAAACACTGACACCAAGTAACAATGACAAACACTGACACCCAGGAACAGGGACACGCACTGACACCGAGTAAAAAAGACATACACTGACACCAGGTAACACAGACACACACTGACACCAAGTAACAAAGACATACACTGACACCAAGTAACACAGACATACACTGATACCAATTAACAGAGACATGCACTGACACCAAGTAACAAAGACATACACTGACACCAAGTATCACAGACACACACTGACACCAAGTAACAAAGACATACACTGACTCCAAGTAACACAGAAATACACTGACACCAAGTTACAAAGACATACACTGACACCCAGTATCACAGACATACACTGACACGAAGTAACAAAGACAAACACTGACACCAAGTAACAAAGACAAACACTGACACCAAGTAAAAAGACATACACTGACACCCAATATCACAGACATACACTGACACGAAGTAACAAAGACAAACACTGACACCAAGTAACAAAGACATACACTGACACTCAGTTACACAGACATACACAGACACGAAGTAACAAAGACAATCACTGACACCAAGTAACAAAGACAAACACTGACACCAAGCAACAAAGAAAGACACTGACACCCAGTATCACAGGCATACACTGACATGAAGTGACAAAGACAAACACTGACACCAAGTAGCAAAGACAAACACTGACACCAAGTAACAAAGAAATACACTGACACCCAGTATCACAGACATACACTGACACGATGTAAAAAAGACATACACTGACACCCAGTATCACAGACATACACTGACACGAAGTAGCTGAGACAAACACTGACACCAAGTAACAAAGACATACACTGACACCCAGTAACACAGACATACACAGACACGAAGTAACAAAGACAAACACTGACACCAAGTAACAAAGACAAACACTGAAACCAAGTAACAAAGACAAGCACTGACACCCAGTAACACAGACACTCACTGACACCAATTAACAAAGACATACACTGACACCAAAAAACAGATACAAACACTGACACCAAGTAACACAGACACACGCTGACACGAAGTAACAAAGACACACACTTACACCCAGTAAGACAGACACACACTTACACGAAGTAACAAAGACACACTATGACACCCAGTAACACAGACATACACTGACACCTAGTAACAAAGACACACTCTTACGCCAAGTCACAAAGACATACACTTACACCAATTAACAAAGACATACACTGAGACCAAGTAACAAAGACACACACTTGCACCAAGTCACAAAGACATACACTTACAGCAAGTAACAAAGACATACACTTACACCCAGTAACAAAGACATGCACTGACACAAATTAACAAAGACATACACTGACACCCAGTATCACAGACATACACTGACACGAATTAACAAAGACAAACACTGACACCAACTAACAAAGACAAACACTGACACCAACTAACAAAGACATACACTGACACCCAGTCACACAGACATACACTGACACGAAGTAACAAAGACAAACACTGACACCAAGTATCAAAGACATACACTTACACGAAGTAACAAAGACACACACTGACACCAAGTAACAAAGACAAACACTGACACCACGTAACACAGACACACACTGACACCAAGTAACAAAGACATTCACTGATACCAAGTAACAAAGACAAACACTGACACCCAGTAACACAGACATGCACTGACACCCAGTAACAAAGACAAACACTGACACCAAGTAACAAAAACAAACACTGACACCCAGTATCATAGACACGCACTGACACCAAGTAACAAAGACATACACTTACACCCAGTAACAAAGACATGCACTGACACAAATTAACAAAGACATACACTGACACCCAGTATCACAGACATACACTGACACGAATTAACAAAGACAAACACTGACACCAAGTAACAAAGACAAACACTGACACCAACTAACAAAGACATACACTGACACCCAGTCACACAGACATACACTGACACGAAGTAACAAAGACAAACACTGACACGAAGTATCAAAGACATACACTTACACGAAGTAACAAAGACACACACTGACACCAAGTAACAAAGACAAACACTGACACCACGTAACACAGACACACACTGACACCAAGTAACAAAGACATTCACTGATACCAAGTAACAAAGACAAACACTGACACCCAGTAACACAGACATGCACTGACACCCAGTAACAAAGACAAACACTGACACCAAGTAACAAAAACAAACACTGACACCCAGTATCATAGACACGCACTGACACCAAGTGACAAAGACATACACTGACACCCAGTAACACAGACACTCACTGACACCAAGTAACAAAGACATACACTGACACCAGTTAACAAAGACATACACTGACACCAAGTAACAAAGACATACACTGACACCAAGAAACACACACATACACTGACACCAAGTCACAAAGACATACACCTACACCAAATAACAAAGACATGCACTGCCACCCACTAACACAGACAGACACTGGCACCAAGTAACAAAGACATACACTTACACCAAGTAACAAAGACAAACACTGACACGAAGTAACAAAGACATACACTGACACCAAGTAACACAGACGCACACTGACACCAAGTAACAAAGACATACACTGACAACAAGTAACACAGACATACACTGACACCAAGTAACAAAGACATACACTGACACCCAGTAACAAAGACACACACTGAAACCAAGTATCACAGAAACACACTGACACCAAGTAACAAAGACATACACTGACACCCAGTGACAAAGACACACTGACACCAAGTAACAAAGACATACACTGACACCAAGTAACACAGACATACACTGACACCCAGTATCACAGACATACACTGACACGATGTAAAAAAGACATACACTGACACCCAGTATCACAGACATACACTGACACGAAGTGACAAAGACAAACACTGACACCAAGTAACAAAGACAAACACGGACACCAAGTAACAAAGAAATACACTGACACCCAGTATCACAGAGATACACTGACACGATGTAAAAAAGACATACACTGACACCCAGTATCACAGACATACACTGACACGAAGTAGCAGAGACAAACACTGACACCAAGTAACAAAGACATACACAGACACCCAGTAACACAGACACACACTGACACCAAGTAACAAAGACAAACACTGACACCCAGGAACAGGGACACGCACTGACACCGAGTAACAAAGACATACACTGACACCAAGTAACACAGACACACACTGACACCAAGTAACAAAGACATACACTGACACCAAGTAAGACAGACATACACTGATACCAATTAACAGAGACATGCACTGACACCAAGTAACAAAGACATACACTGACACCAAGTAACACAGACACACACTGACACCAAGTAACAAAGCCATTCACTGACACCAAGTAACACAGACATACACTGATACCAATTAACAAAGACATACACTGACACCAAGTAACAAAGACAAACACTGACACCAAGTAACAAAGACAAACACTGACACCCAGGAACAGGGACACGCACTGACACCGAGTAACAAAGACATACACTGACACCAAGTAACACAGACACACACTGACACCAAGTAACAAAGACATACACTGACACCAAGTAAGACAGACATACACTGATACCAATTAACAGAGACATGCACTGACACCAAGTAACAAAGACATACACTGACACCAAGTAACACAGACACACACTGACACCAAGTAACAAAGCCATTCACTGACACCAAGTAACACAGACATACACTGATACCAATTAACAAAGACATACACTGACACCAATTAACAAAGACATGCACTGACACCCAGTAACAAAGACATACACTGACACCAAGTAACAAAGACAAACACTGACACCAAGTAACAAAGACATACACTGCCACCCAGTAACACAGACATACACTGACACGAAGTAACAAAGACAAACACTGACACCAAGTTACAAAGACAAACACTGACACCAAGTAACAAAGACATACACTGACACCCAGTATCACAGACATACACTGACACGAAGTAACAAAGACAAACACTGACACCAAGTAACAAAGACAAACACTGACACCAAGTAAAAAGACATACACTGACACCCAGTATCACAGACATGCACTGACACGAAGTAATAATGACATACACTGACACCAAGTAACAAAGACATACACTGACACCCAGTTACACAGACATACACTGACACGAAGTAACAAAGACAAACACTGACACCAAGTAACAAAGACAAACACTGACACCAAGTAACAAAGACAGACACTGACACCCAGTATCACAGGCTTACACTGACATGAAGTGACAAAGACAAACACTGACACCAAGTAACAAAGAAATACACTGACACCCAGTATCACAGACATACACTGACACGAAGTAGCAGAGACAAACACTGACACCAAGTAACAAAGACATACACTGACACCCAGTAACACAGACATACACTGACACGAGTTAACAAAGACAAACACTGACACCAAGTAACAAAGACAAGCACTGACACCAAGTAACACAGACATACACTGACACCCAGTATCACAGACATACACTGACACGATGTAAAAAAGACATACACTGACACCCAGTATCACAGACATACACTGACACGAAGTGACAAAGACAAACACTGACACCAAGTAACAAAGACAAACACGGACACCAAGTAACAAAGAAATACACTGACACCCAGTATCACAGAGATACACTGACACGATGTAAAAAAGACATACACTGACACCCAGTATCACAGACATACACTGACACGAAGTAGCAGAGACAAACACTGACACCAAGTAACAAAGACATACACAGACACCCAGTAACACAGACACACACTGACACCAAGTAACAAAGACAAACACTGACACCCAGGAACAGGGACACGCACTGACACCGAGTAACAAAGACATACACTGACACCAAGTAACACAGACACACACTGACACCAAGTAACAAAGACATACACTGACACCAAGTAAGACAGACATACACTGATACCAATTAACAGAGACATGCACTGACACCAAGTAACAAAGACATACACTGACACCAAGTAACACAGACACACACTGACACCAAGTAACAAAGCCATTCACTGACACCAAGTAACACAGACATACACTGATACCAATTAACAAAGACATACACTGACACCAAGTAACAAAGACAAACACTGACACCAAGTAACAAAGACAAACACTGACACCCAGGAACAGGGACACGCACTGACACCGAGTAACAAAGACATACACTGACACCAAGTAACACAGACACACACTGACACCAAGTAACAAAGACATACACTGACACCAAGTAAGACAGACATACACTGATACCAATTAACAGAGACATGCACTGACACCAAGTAACAAAGACATACACTGACACCAAGTAACACAGACACACACTGACACCAAGTAACAAAGCCATTCACTGACACCAAGTAACACAGACATACACTGATACCAATTAACAAAGACATACACTGACACCAATTAACAAAGACATGCACTGACACCCAGTAACAAAGACATACACTGACACCAAGTAACAAAGACAAACACTGACACCAAGTAACAAAGACATACACTGCCACCCAGTAACACAGACATACACTGACACGAAGTAACAAAGACAAACACTGACACCAAGTTACAAAGACAAACACTGACACCAAGTAACAAAGACATACACTGACACCCAGTATCACAGACATACACTGACACGAAGTAACAAAGACAAACACTGACACCAAGTAACAAAGACAAACACTGACACCAAGTAAAAAGACATACACTGACACCCAGTATCACAGACATGCACTGACACGAAGTAATAATGACATACACTGACACCAAGTAACAAAGACATACACTGACACCCAGTTACACAGACATACACTGACACGAAGTAACAAAGACAAACACTGACACCAAGTAACAAAGACAAACACTGACACCAAGTAACAAAGACAGACACTGACACCCAGTATCACAGGCTTACACTGACATGAAGTGACAAAGACAAACACTGACACCAAGTAACAAAGAAATACACTGACACCCAGTATCACAGACATACACTGACACGAAGTAGCAGAGACAAACACTGACACCAAGTAACAAAGACATACACTGACACCCAGTAACACAGACATACACTGACACGAGTTAACAAAGACAAACACTGACACCAAGTAACAAAGACAAGCACTGACACCCAGTAACACAGACACTCACTGACACCAATTAACAAAGACATACACTGACACCAAAAAACAAATACAAACACTGTCACCAAGTAACACAGACACACACTGACACGAAGTAACATATACACACACTTACACCCAGTAACACAGACATACACTGACACGAAGAAACAAAGACACACACTGACACACAGTAACACAGACACTCACTTACACCAAGTAACAAAGACACACAATGACACCCAGTAACACAGACATGCACTGACACCCAGTAACAAAGACAAACACTGACACCAAGTAACAAAAACATACACTGACACCAAGTAACAAAGACAAACACTGACACCAAGTAACAAAGAAATACACTGACACCCAGTATCACAGAGATACACTGACACGATGTAAAAAAGACATACACTGACACCCAGTATCACAGACATACACTGACACGAAGTGACAAAGACAAACACTGACACCAAGTAACAAAGACAAACACTGACACCAAGTAACAAAGAAATACACTGACACCCAGTATCACAGAGATACACTGACACGATGTAAAAAAGACATACACTGACACCCAGTATCACAGACATACACTGACACGAAGTAGCAGAGACAAACACTGACACCAAGTAACAAAGACATACACAGACACCCAGTAACACAGACACACACTGACACCAAGTAACAAAGACAAACACTGACACCCAGGAACAGGGACACGCACTGACACCGAGTAACAAAGACATACACTGACACCAAGTAACACAGACACACACTGACACCAAGTAACAAAGACATACACTGACACCAAGTAAGACAGACATACACTGATACCAATTAACAGAGACATGCACTGACACCAAGTAACAAAGACATACACTGACACCAAGTAACACAGACACACACTGACACCAAGTAACAAAGCCATTCACTGACACCAAGTAACACAGACATACACTGATACCAATTAACAAAGACATACACTGACACCAAGTAACAAAGACAAACACTGACACCAAGTAACAAAGACATACACTGACACCAAGAAACACACACATACACTGACACCAAGTCACAAAGACATACACCTACACCAAATAACAAAGACATGCACTGCCACCCACTAACACAGACAGACACTGGCACCAAGTAACAAAGACATACACTTACACCAAGTAACAAAGACAAACACTGACACGAAGTAACAAAGACATACACTGACACCAAGTAACAAAGACATACACTGACACCAAGTAACACAGACATACACTGACAACAAGTAACACAGACATACACTGACACCAAGTAACAAAGACATACACTGACACCCAGTAACAAAGACACATACTGAAACCAAGTATCACAGAAACACACTGACACCAAGTAACAAAGACATACACTGACACCCAGTGACAAAGACACACTGACACCAAGTAACAAAGACATACACTGACACCAAGTAACACAGACATACACTGACACCCAGTATCACAGACATACACTGACACGATGTAAAAAAGACATACACTGACACCCAGTATCACAGACATACACTGACACGAAGTGACAAAGACAAACACTGACACCAAGTAACAAAGACAAACACTGACACCAAGTAACAAAGAAATACACTGACACCCAGTATCACAGAGATACACTGACACGATGTAAAAAAGACATACACTGACACCCAGTATCACAGACATACACTGACACGAAGTAGCAGAGACAAACACTGACACCAAGTAACAAAGACATACACAGACACCCAGTAACACAGACAGACACTGACACCAAGTAACAAAGACAAACACTGACACCCAGGAACAGGGACACGCACTGACACCGAGTAACAAAGACATACACTGACACCAAGTAACACAGACACACACTGACACCAAGTAACAAAGACATACACTGACACCAAGTAAGACAGACATACACTGATACCAATTAACAGAGACATGCACTGACACCAAGTAACAAAGACATACACTGACACCAAGTAACACAGACACACACTGACACCAAGTAACAAAGCCATTCACTGACACCAAGTAACACAGTCATACACTGATACCAATTAACAAAGACATACACTGACACCAATTAACAAAGACATGCACTGACACCCAGTAACAAAGACATGCACTGACACCCAGTAACAAAGACATACACTGACACCAAGTAACAAAGACAAACACTGACACCAAGTAACAAAGACATACACTGCCACCCAGTAACACAGACATACACTGACACGAAGTAACAAAGACAAACACTGACACCAAGTAACACAGACACACACTGACACCAAGTAACAAAGCCATTCACTGACACCAAGTAACACAGACATACACTGATACCAATTAACAAAGACATACACTGACACCAAGTAACAAAGACAAACACTGACACCAAGTAACAAAGACATACACTGACACCAAGAAACACACACATACACTGACACCAAGTCACAAAGACATACACCTACACCAAATAACAAAGACATGCACTGCCACCCACTAACACAGACAGACACTGGCACCAAGTAACAAAGACATACACTTACACCAAGTAACAAAGACAAACACTGACACGAAGTAACAAAGACATACACTGACACCAAGTAACACAGACGCACACTGACACCAAGTAACACAGACATACACTGACAACAAGTAACACAGACATACACTGACACCAAGTAACAAAGACATACACTGACACCCAGTAACAAAGACACATACTGAAACCAAGTATCACAGAAACACACTGACACCAAGTAACAAAGACATACACTGACACCCAGTGACAAAGACATACTGACACCAAGTAACAAAGACATACACTGACACCAAGTAACACAGACATACACTGACACCCAGTATCACAGACATACACTGACACGATGTAAAAAAGACATACACTGACACCCAGTATCACAGACATACACTGACACGAAGTGACAAAGACAAACACTGACACCAAGTAACAAAGACAAACACTGACACCAAGTAACAAAGAAATACACTGACACCCAGTATCACAGAGATACACTGACACGATGTAAAAAAGACATACACTGACACCCAGTATCACAGACATACACTGACACGAAGTAGCAGAGACAAACACTGACACCAAGTAACAAAGACATACACAGACACCCAGTAACACAGACAGACACTGACACCAAGTAACAAAGACAAACACTGACACCCAGGAACAGGGACACGCACTGACACCGAGTAACAAAGACATACACTGACACCAAGTAACACAGACACACACTGACACCAAGTAACAAAGACATACACTGACACCAAGTAAGACAGACATACACTGATACCAATTAACAGAGACATGCACTGACACCAAGTAACAAAGACATACACTGACACCAAGTAACACAGACACACACTGACACCAAGTAACAAAGCCATTCACTGACACCAAGTAACACAGACATACACTGATACCAATTAACAAAGACATACACTGACACCAATTAACAAAGACATGCACTGACACCCAGTAACAAAGACATACACTGACACCAAGTAACAAAGACAAACACTGACACCAAGTAACAAAGACATACACTGCCACCCAGTAACACAGACATACACTGACACGAAGTAACAAAGACAAACACTGACACCAAGTTACAAAGACAAACACTGACACCAAGTAACAAAGACATACACTGACACCCAGTATCACAGACATACACTGACACGAAGTAACAAAGACAAACACTGACACCAAGTAACAAAGACAAACACTGACACCAAGTAAAAAGACATACACTGACACCCAGTATCACAGACATGCACTGACACGAAGTAATAATGACATACACTGACACCAAGTAACAAAGACATACACTGACACCCAGTTACACAGACATACACTGACACGAAGTAACAAAGACAAACACTGACACCAAGTAACAAAGACAAACACTGACACCAAGTAACAAAGACAGACACTGACACCCAGTATCACAGGCTTACACTGACATGAAGTGACAAAGACAAACACTGACACCAAGTAACAAAGAAATACACTGACACCCAGTATCACAGACATACACTGACACGAAGTAGCAGAGACAAACACTGACACCAAGTAACAAAGACATACACTGACACCCAGTAACACAGACATACACTGACACGAGTTAACAAAGACAAACACTGACACCAAGTAACAAAGACAAGCACTGACACCCAGTAACACAGACACTCACTGACACCAATTAACAAAGACATACACTGACACCAAAAAACAAATACAAACACTGTCACCAAGTAACACAGACACACACTGACACGAAGTAACATATACACACACTTACACCCAGTAACACAGACATACACTGACACGAAGAAACAAAGACACACACTGACACACAGTAACACAGACACTCACTTACACCAAGTAACAAAGACACACAATGACACCCAGTAACACAGACATGCACTGACACCCAGTAACAAAGACAAACACTGACACCAAGTAACAAAAACATACACTGACACCAAGTAACAAAGACAAACACTGACACCAAGTAACAAAGAAATACACTGACACCCAGTATCACAGAGATACACTGACACGATGTAAAAAAGACATACACTGACACCCAGTATCACAGACATACACTGACACGAAGTGACAAAGACAAACACTGACACCAAGTAACAAAGACAAACACTGACACCAAGTAACAAAGAAATACACTGACACCCAGTATCACAGAGATACACTGACACGATGTAAAAAAGACATACACTGACACCCAGTATCACAGACATACACTGACACGAAGTAGCAGAGACAAACACTGACACCAAGTAACAAAGACATACACAGACACCCAGTAACACAGACACACACTGACACCAAGTAACAAAGACAAACACTGACACCCAGGAACAGGGACACGCACTGACACCGAGTAACAAAGACATACACTGACACCAAGTAACACAGACACACACTGACACCAAGTAACAAAGACATACACTGACACCAAGTAAGACAGACATACACTGATACCAATTAACAGAGACATGCACTGACACCAAGTAACAAAGACATACACTGACACCAAGTAACACAGACACACACTGACACCAAGTAACAAAGCCATTCACTGACACCAAGTAACACAGACATACACTGATACCAATTAACAAAGACATACACTGACACCAAGTAACAAAGACAAACACTGACACCAAGTAACAAAGACAAACACTGACACCCAGGAACAGGGACACGCACTGACACCGAGTAACAAAGACATACACTGACACCAAGTAACACAGACACACACTGACACCAAGTAACAAAGACATACACTGACACCAAGTAAGACAGACATACACTGATACCAATTAACAGAGACATGCACTGACACCAAGTAACAAAGACATACACTGACACCAAGTAACACAGACACACACTGACACCAAGTAACAAAGCCATTCACTGACACCAAGTAACACAGACATACACTGATACCAATTAACAAAGACATACACTGACACCAATTAACAAAGACATGCACTGACACCCAGTAACAAAGACATACACTGACACCAAGTAACAAAGACAAACACTGACACCAAGTAACAAAGACATACACTGCCACCCAGTAACACAGACATACACTGACACGAAGTAACAAAGACAAACACTGACACCAAGTTACAAAGACAAACACTGACACCAAGTAACAAAGACATACACTGACACCCAGTATCACAGACATACACTGACACGAAGTAACAAAGACAAACACTGACACCAAGTAACAAAGACAAACACTGACACCAAGTAAAAAGACATACACTGACACCCAGTATCACAGACATGCACTGACACGAAGTAATAATGACATACACTGACACCAAGTAACAAAGACATACACTGACACCCAGTTACACAGACATACACTGACACGAAGTAACAAAGACAAACACTGACACCAAGTAACAAAGACAAACACTGACACCAAGTAACAAAGACAGACACTGACACCCAGTATCACAGGCTTACACTGACATGAAGTGACAAAGACAAACACTGACACCAAGTAACAAAGAAATACACTGACACCCAGTATCACAGACATACACTGACACGAAGTAGCAGAGACAAACACTGACACCAAGTAACAAAGACATACACTGACACCCAGTAACACAGACATACACTGACACGAGTTAACAAAGACAAACACTGACACCAAGTAACAAAGACAAGCACTGACACCCAGTAACACAGACACTCACTGACACCAATTAACAAAGACATACACTGACACCAAAAAACAAATACAAACACTGTCACCAAGTAACACAGACACACACTGACACGAAGTAACATATACACACACTTACACCCAGTAACACAGACATACACTGACACGAAGAAACAAAGACACACACTGACACACAGTAACACAGACACTCACTTACACCAAGTAACAAAGACACACAATGACACCCAGTAACACAGACATGCACTGACACCCAGTAACAAAGACAAACACTGACACCAAGTAACAAAAACATACACTGACACCAAGTAACAAAGACAAACACTGACACCAAGTAACAAAGAAATACACTGACACCCAGTATCACAGAGATACACTGACACGATGTAAAAAAGACATACACTGACACCCAGTATCACAGACATACACTGACACGAAGTGACAAAGACAAACACTGACACCAAGTAACAAAGACAAACACTGACACCAAGTAACAAAGAAATACACTGACACCCAGTATCACAGAGATACACTGACACGATGTAAAAAAGACATACACTGACACCCAGTATCACAGACATACACTGACACGAAGTAGCAGAGACAAACACTGACACCAAGTAACAAAGACATACACAGACACCCAGTAACACAGACACACACTGACACCAAGTAACAAAGACAAACACTGACACCCAGGAACAGGGACACGCACTGACACCGAGTAACAAAGACATACACTGACACCAAGTAACACAGACACACACTGACACCAAGTAACAAAGACATACACTGACACCAAGTAAGACAGACATACACTGATACCAATTAACAGAGACATGCACTGACACCAAGTAACAAAGACATACACTGACACCAAGTAACACAGACACACACTGACACCAAGTAACAAAGCCATTCACTGACACCAAGTAACACAGACATACACTGATACCAATTAACAAAGACATACACTGACACCAAGTAACAAAGACAAACACTGACACCAAGTAACAAAGACATACACTGACACCAAGAAACACACACATACACTGACACCAAGTCACAAAGACATACACCTACACCAAATAACAAAGACATGCACTGCCACCCACTAACACAGACAGACACTGGCACCAAGTAACAAAGACATACACTTACACCAAGTAACAAAGACAAACACTGACACGAAGTAACAAAGACATACACTGACACCAAGTAACAAAGACATACACTGACACCAAGTAACACAGACATACACTGACAACAAGTAACACAGACATACACTGACACCAAGTAACAAAGACATACACTGACACCCAGTAACAAAGACACATACTGAAACCAAGTATCACAGAAACACACTGACACCAAGTAACAAAGCCATTCACTGACACCAAGTAACACAGACATACACTGATACCAATTAACAAAGACATACACTGACACCAATTAACAAAGACATGCACTGACACCCAGTAACAAAGACATGCACTGACACCCAGTAACAAAGACATACACTGACACCAAGTAACAAAGACAAACACTGACACCAAGTAACAAAGACATACACTGCCACCCAGTAACACAGACATACACTGACACGAAGTAACAAAGACAAACACTGACACCAAGTAACACAGACACACACTGACACCAAGTAACAAAGCCATTCACTGACACCAAGTAACACAGACATACACTGATACCAATTAACAAAGACATACACTGACACCAAGTAACAAAGACAAACACTGACACCAAGTAACAAAGACATACACTGACACCAAGAAACACACACATACACTGACACCAAGTCACAAAGACATACACCTACACCAAATAACAAAGACATGCACTGCCACCCACTAACACAGACAGACACTGGCACCAAGTAACAAAGACATACACTTACACCAAGTAACAAAGACAAACACTGACACGAAGTAACAAAGACATACACTGACACCAAGTAACACAGACGCACACTGACACCAAGTAACACAGACATACACTGACAACAAGTAACACAGACATACACTGACACCAAGTAACAAAGACATACACTGACACCCAGTAACAAAGACACATACTGAAACCAAGTATCACAGAAACACACTGACACCAAGTAACAAAGACATACACTGACACCCAGTGACAAAGACATACTGACACCAAGTAACAAAGACATACACTGACACCAAGTAACACAGACATACACTGACACCCAGTATCACAGACATACACTGACACGATGTAAAAAAGACATACACTGACACCCAGTATCACAGACATACACTGACACGAAGTGACAAAGACAAACACTGACACCAAGTAACAAAGACAAACACTGACACCAAGTAACAAAGAAATACACTGACACCCAGTATCACAGAGATACACTGACACGATGTAAAAAAGACATACACTGACACCCAGTATCACAGACATACACTGACACGAAGTAGCAGAGACAAACACTGACACCAAGTAACAAAGACATACACAGACACCCAGTAACACAGACAGACACTGACACCAAGTAACAAATACAAACACTGACACCCAGGAACAGGGACACGCACTGACACCGAGTAACAAAGACATACACTGACACCAAGTAACACAGACACACACTGACACCAAGTAACAAAGACATACACTGACACCAAGTAAGACAGACATACACTGATACCAATTAACAGAGACATGCACTGACACCAAGTAACAAAGACATACACTGACACCAAGTAACACAGACACACACTGACACCAAGTAACAAAGCCATTCACTGACACCAAGTAACACAGACATACACTGATACCAATTAACAAAGACATACACTGACACCAATTAACAAAGACATGCACTGACACCCAGTAACAAAGACATACACTGACACCAAGTAACAAAGACAAACACTGACACCAAGTAACAAAGACATACACTGCCACCCAGTAACACAGACATACACTGACACGAAGTAACAAAGACAAACACTGACACCAAGTTACAAAGACAAACACTGACACCAAGTAACAAAGACATACACTGACACCCAGTATCACAGACATACACTGACACGAAGTAACAAAGACAAACACTGACACCAAGTAACAAAGACAAACACTGACACCAAGTAAAAAGACATACACTGACACCCAGTATCACAGACATGCACTGACACGAAGTAATAATGACATACACTGACACCAAGTAACAAAGACATACACTGACACCCAGTTACACAGACATACACTGACACGAAGTAACAAAGACAAACACTGACACCAAGTAACAAAGACAAACACTGACACCAAGTAACAAAGACAGACACTGACACCCAGTATCACAGGCTTACACTGACATGAAGTGACAAAGACAAACACTGACACCAAGTAACAAAGAAATACACTGACACCCAGTATCACAGACATACACTGACACGAAGTAGCAGAGACAAACACTGACACCAAGTAACAAAGACATACACTGACACCCAGTAACACAGACATACACTGACACGAGTTAACAAAGACAAACACTGACACCAAGTAACAAAGACAAGCACTGACACCCAGTAACACAGACACTCACTGACACCAATTAACAAAGACATACACTGACACCAAAAAACAAATACAAACACTGTCACCAAGTAACACAGACACACACTGACACGAAGTAACATATACACACACTTACACCCAGTAACACAGACATACACTGACACGAAGAAACAAAGACACACACTGACACACAGTAACACAGACACTCACTTACACCAAGTAACAAAGACACACAATGACACCCAGTAACACAGACATGCACTGACACCCAGTAACAAAGACAAACACTGACACCAAGTAACAAAAACATACACTGACACCAAGTAACAAAGACAAACACTGACACCAAGTAACAAAGAAATACACTGACACCCAGTATCACAGAGATACACTGACACGATGTAAAAAAGACATACACTGACACCCAGTATCACAGACATACACTGACACGAAGTGACAAAGACAAACACTGACACCAAGTAACAAAGACAAACACTGACACCAAGTAACAAAGAAATACACTGACACCCAGTATCACAGAGATACACTGACACGATGTAAAAAAGACATACACTGACACCCAGTATCACAGACATACACTGACACGAAGTAGCAGAGACAAACACTGACACCAAGTAACAAAGACATACACAGACACCCAGTAACACAGACACACACTGACACCAAGTAACAAAGACAAACACTGACACCCAGGAACAGGGACACGCACTGACACCGAGTAACAAAGACATACACTGACACCAAGTAACACAGACACACACTGACACCAAGTAACAAAGACATACACTGACACCAAGTAAGACAGACATACACTGATACCAATTAACAGAGACATGCACTGACACCAAGTAACAAAGACATACACTGACACCAAGTAACACAGACACACACTGACACCAAGTAACAAAGCCATTCACTGACACCAAGTAACACAGACATACACTGATACCAATTAACAAAGACATACACTGACACCAAGTAACAAAGACAAACACTGACACCAAGTAACAAAGACATACACTGCCACCCAGTATCACAGACATACACTGACACGAAGTGACAAAGACAAACACTGACACCAAGTAACAAAGACAAACACTGACACCAAGTAACAAAGAAATACACTGACACCCAGTATCACAGAGATACACTGACACGATGTAAAAAAGACATACACTGACACCCAGTATCACAGACATACACTGACACGAAGTAGCAGAGACAAACACTGACACCAAGTAACAAAGACATACACAGACACCCAGTAACACAGACACGCACTGACACCAAGTAACAAAGACAAACACTGACACCCAGGAACAGGGACACGCACTGACACCGAGTAACAAAGACATACACTGACACCAAGTAACACAGACACACACTGACACCAAGTAACAAAGACATACACTGACACCAAGTAAGACAGACATACACTGATACCAATTAACAGAGACATGCACTGACACCAAGTAACAAAGACATACACTGACACCAAGTAACACAGACACACACTGACACCAAGTAACAAAGCCATTCACTGACACCAAGTAACACAGACATACACTGATACCAATTAACAAAGACATACACTGACACCAAGTAACAAAGACAAACACTGACACCAAGTAACAAAGACATACACTGCCACCCAGTAACACAGACATACACTGACACGAAGTAACAAAGACAAACACTGACACCAAGTTACAAAGACAAACACTGACACCAAGTAACAAAGACATACACTGACACCCAGTATCACAGACATACACTGACACGAAGTAACAAAGACAAACACTGACACCAAGTAACAAAGACAAACACTGACACCAAGTAAAAAGACATACACTGACACCCAGTATCACAGACATGCACTGACACGAAGTAATAATGACATACACTGACACCAAGTAACAAAGACATACACTGACACCCAGTTACACAGACATACACTGACACGAAGTAACAAAGACAAACACTGACACCAAGTAACAAAGACAGACACTGACACCCAGTATCACAGGCTTACACTGACATGAAGTGACAAAGACAAACACTGACACCAAGTAACAAAGAAATACACTGACACCCAGTATCACAGACATACACTGACACGAAGTAGCAGAGACAAACACTGACACCAAGTAACAAAGACAGACACTGACACCCAGTATCACAGGCTTACACTGACATGAAGTGACAAAGACAAACACTGACACCAAGTAACAAAGAAATACACTGACACCCAGTATCACAGACATACACTGACACGAAGTAGCAGAGACAAACACTGACACCAAGTAACAAAGACATACACTGACACCCAGTAACACAGACATACACTGACACGAGTTAACAAAGACAAACACTGACACCAAGTAACAAAGACAAGCACTGACACCCAGTAACACAGACACTCACTGACACCAATTAACAAAGACATACACTGACACCAAAAAACAAATACAAACACTGTCACCAAGTAACACAGACACACACTGACACGAAGTAACATATACACACACTTACACCCAGTAACACAGACATACACTGACACGAAGAAACAAAGACACACACTGACACACAGTAACACAGACACTCACTTACACCAAGTAACAAAGACACACAATGACACCCAGTAACACAGACATGCACTGACACCTAGTAACAAAGACACACTCTTCCGCCAAGTCACAAAGACATACACTTACACCAAGCAACAAAGACATACACTGAGACCAAGAAACAAAGACACACACTTACACCAAGTCACAAAGACATACACTAACAGCAAGTAACAAAGACATACACTTACACCCAGTAACAAAGACATACACTGACACCAAGTAACAAAGACATACACTGACACCCAGTATCACAGACATACACTGACACGAATTAACAAAGACAAACAATGGCACCAGGTAACAAAGTCAAACACTGACACCAACTAACAAGCACTTCCACTGACACCCAGTCACACAGACATACACTGACACGAAGTAACAAAGACAAACACTGTCACCAAGTAACAAACACATACACTTACACGAAGTAACAAAGCCATACACTGACACCAAGTATCAAAGACATATACTTACACCAAGTAACAAAGACAAACACTGACATCAAGTAACAAAGACAAACACTGACACCCTGTAACACAGACATGCACTGACACCAAGTAACAAAGACAAACACTGACACCAAGTAACAAAGACAGACACTGACACCCAGTATCACAGGCATACACTGACATGAAGTGACAAAGACAAACACTGACACCAAGTAACAAAGACAAACACTGACACCAAGTAACAAAGAAATACACTGACACCCAGTATCACAGACATACACTGACATGATGTAAAAAAGACAGACACTGACGCCCAGTATCACAGAAATACACTGACACGAAGTGGCAGAGACAAACACTGACACCAAGTAACAAAGACATACACAGACACCCAGTAACACAGACATACACTGACACGAAGTAACAAAGACAAACACTGACACCAAGTAACAAAGACAAACACTGACACCAAGTAAAAAAGACAAGCACTGACACCCAGTAACACGGACACTCACTGACACGAAGTAACAAAGACAAACACTGACACCAAGTAACAAAGACAAACACTGACACCAAGTAACAAAGACATACACTGCCACCCTGTAACACAGACATACAGTGACACGATGTATCAAAGACAAACACTGACACCAAGTTACAAAGACAAACACTGACACCAAGTAACAAAGACATACACTGACACCCAGTATCACATACATACACTGACACGAAGTAACAAAGACAAACACTGACACCAAGTAACAAAGACAAACACTGACACCAAGTAAAAAGAAATACACTGACACCCAGTATCACAGACATGCACTGACACGAAGTAATAATGACATACACTGACATCAAGTAACAAAGACATACACTGACACCAAGTAACAAAGACATACACTGACACCCAGGTACACAGACATACACTGACACGAAGTAACAAAGACAAACACTGACACCAAGTAACAAAGACAAACACTGACACCAAGTAACAAAGACAGACACTGACACCCAGTATCACAGGCATACACTGACATGAAGTGACAAAGACAAACACTGACACCAAGTAACAAAGAAATACACTGACACCCAGTATCACAGACATACACTGACACGAAGTAGCAGAGACAAACACTGACACGAAGTAACAAAGACAAACACTGACACCAAGTAACAAAGACAAACACTGACACCAAGTAACAAAGACAAGCACTGACACCCAGTAACACAGACACTCACTGACACCAATTAACAAAGACATACACTGACACCAAAAAACAAATACAATCACTGACACCAAGTAACACAGACACACACTGACACGAAGTAACATATACACGCACTTACACCCAGTAACACAGACATACACTGACACGAAGTAACAAAGACACACACTGTCACGCAGTAACACAGACACACACTTACACCAAGTAACAAAGACACACAATGACACCCAGTAACACAGACATGCACTGACACCTAGTAACAAAGACACACTCTTACGCCAAGTCACAAAGACATACACTTACACCAAGTAACAAAGACATACACTGAGACCAAGTAACAAAGACACACACTTACACCAAGTCACAAAGACATACACTTACAGCAAGTAACAAAGACATACACTTACACCCAGTAACAAAGACATACACTGACACCAAGTAACAAAGACAAACACTGACACCAAGTAACAAAGAAATACACTGACACCCAGTATCACAGACATACACTGACACGATGTAAAAAAGACATACACTGACACCCAGTATCACAGACATACACTGACACGAATTGACAAAGACAAACACTGACACCAAGTAACAAAGACAAACACTGACACCAAGTAACAAAGAAATACACTGACACCCAGTATCACAGAGATACACTGACACGATGTAAAAAAGACATACACTGACACCCAGTATCACAGACATACACTGACACGAAGTAGCAGAGACAAACACTGACACCAAGTAACAAAGACATACACTGACACCCAGTAACACAGACATACACTGACACGAAGTAACAAAGACAAACACTGACACCAAGTAACAAAGACAAACACTGACACCAAGTAAAAAAGACAAGCACTGACACCCAGTAACACAGACACTCACTGACACGAAGTAACAAAGACAAACACTGACACCAAGTAACAAAGACAAACACTGACACCAAGTAACAAAGACATACACTGCCACCCAGTAACACAGACATACAGTGACAATAAGTAACAAAGACAAACACTGACACCAAGTTACAAAGACAAACACTGACACCAAGTAACAAAGACATACACTGACACCCAGTATCACAGACATACACTGACACGAAGTAACAAAGACAAACACAGACACCAAGTAACAAAGACAAACACTGACACCAAGTAAAAAGACATACACTGACACCCAGTATCACAGACATGCACTGACACGAAGTAATAATGACATACACTGACATCAAGTAACAAAGACATACATTGACACCAAGTAACAAAGACATACACTGACACCCAGTTACACAGACATACACTGACACGAAGTAACAAAGACAAACACTGACACCAAGTAACAAAGACAAACACTGACACCAAGTAACAAAGACAGACACTGACACCCAGTATCACAGGCATACACTGACATGAAGTGACAAAGACAAACACTGACACCAAGTAACAAAGAAATACACTGACACCCAGTATCACAGACATACACTGGCACGAGGTAGCAGAGACAAACACTGACACCAATTAACAAAGACATACACTGACACCCAGTAACACAGACATACACTGACACGAAGTAACAAAGACAAACACTGACACCAAGTAACAAAGACAAACACTGACACCAAGTAACAAAGACATACACTGACACCAAGTTACACAGACATACACAGACACGAAGTAACAAAGACAAACACTGACACCAAGTAACAAAGACAAACACTGACACCATGTAAAAAGACATACACTGACTCCCAATATCACAGACATACACTGACAAGAAGTAACAAAGACAAACACTGAAACCAAGTAACAAAGACATACACTGACACCCAGTTACACAGACATACACAGACACGAAGTAACAAAGACAATCACTGACACCAAGTAACAAAGACAAACACTGACACCAAGCAACAAAGACAGACACTGACACCCAGTATCACAGACATACACTGACATGAAGTGACAAAGACAAACACTGACACCAAGTAGCAAAGACAAACACTGACACCAAGTAACAAAGAAATACACTGACACCCAGTATCACAGACATATACTGACACGATTTAAAAAAGACATACACTGACACCCAGTATCACAGACATACACTGACACGAAGTAGCTGAGACAAACACTGACACCAAGTAACAAAGACATACACTGACACCCAGTAACACAGACATACACAGACACGAAGTAACAAAGACAAACACTGACACCAAGTAACAAAGACAAACACTGACACCAAGTAACAAAGACAAGCACTGACACCCAGTAACACAGACACTCACTGACACCAATTAACAAAGACATACACTGACACCAAAAAACAGATACAAACACTGACACCAAGTAACACAGACACACGCTGACACGAAGTAACAAAGACACACACTTACACCCAGTAAGACAGACTTACACTGACACGAAGTAACAAAGACACACTATGACACCCAGTAACACAGACATACACTGACACCTAGTAACAAAGACACACTCTTACGCCAAGTCACAAAGACATACACTTACAGCAAGTAACACAGACACACAATTACACCAAGTAACAAAGACACACAATGACACCCAGTAACACAGACATGCACTGACACCTAGTAACAAAGACACACTCTTACGCCAAGTCACAAAGACATACACTTACACCAAGTAACAAAGACATACAATGAGACCAAGTAACAAAGACACACACTTACACCAAGTCACAAAGACATACACTTACAGCAAGTAACAAAGACATACACTTACACCCAGTAACAAAGACATACACTGACACCAAGTAACAAAGACATGCACTGACACCCAGTATCACAGACATACACTGACACGAATTAACAAAGACAAACAATGACACCAAGTAACAAAGACAAACACTGACACCAACTAACAAAGACATACACTGACACCCAGTCACACAGACATACACTGACACGAAGTAACAAAGACAAACACTGTCACCAAGTAACAAAGACATACACTTACACGAAGTAACAAAGCCATACACTGACACCAAGTATCAAAGACATACACTTACACCAAGTAACAAAGACACACACTGACATCAAGTAACAAAGACAAACACTGACACCCTGTAACACAGACATGCACTGACACCAAGTCACAAAGACACACACTTACACCAAGTAACAAAGACATACACTTACACCAAGTAACAAAGACAAACAATGACACCCAGCATCACAGACATGCACTGACACAAAGTAATAATGACATACACTGACACCAAGTAACAAAGACATACACTGACAACCAGTATCACAGACATGCACTGACACGAAGTAACAATGACATACACTGACACCAAGTAACAACGACATACACTGACACCCAGTTACACAGACATACACTGACACGAAGTAACAAAGACAAACACTGACACCAAGTAACAAAGACAAACACTGACACTAAGTAACAAAGACAGACACTGACACCCAGTATCACAGGCATACACTGACATGAAGTGACAAAGCCAAACACTGACACCAAGTAACAAAGACAAACACTGACACCAAGTAACAAAGAAATACACTGACACCCAGTATCACAGACATACACTGACACGATGTAAGAAAGATATACACTGACACCCAGTATCACAGACATACACTGACACGAAGTAGCAGAGACAAACACTGACACCAAGTAACAAAGACATACACTGACACCCAGTAACACAGACATACACTGACACGAAGTAACAAAGACAAACACTGACACCAAGTAACAAAGACATACACTGACACCCAGTAACACAGACATACACTGACACGAAGTAACAAAGACATACACTGACACCAAAAAACAAATACAAACACTGACACCAAGTAACACAGACACACACTGACACGAAGTAACAAAGACACATATTCCCGACCACATCCCCACCTTCCCTCAATTCTCCTACCTCCGACCTACACTCGGGGCAATTTACAATGGCCAATTTACCTATCAACCTGCAAGTCTTTGGCTGTGGGAGGAAACCAGAGCACCTGTCGGAAACCCACGCGGTCACAGGGAGAACTTGAAAACTCCACACAGGCATTACCCAGAACTGAACCCGGGTCGCTAGAGCTGTGAGGCTGCAGTCTTTTTTTCCAGATTTTTATGAATAATGTATATTTTGGAAAAACAAAATTCTTAATGAAGTAGGCGCAGTCGATGGGTGCACCTCCTTCACTATCTTTCACCGCCACCCGAACGGTGTTACACACCCCCTGGCCTGGAGCTCTGGTGTTGGTTGCAGCCATTTTTACTTGACGTTTTCCTGGGACAAGTACTAAATCCTCAACTGACAGGGAAACCACCACCACGGTAGATCTATAATCCCAAAGGGCAGAATGCCCTAAATACGGTGCTGAAACCACCTCCCACCCCCCCAAAAAAACTCAAAAACAGCACCTGCATTATCAAACGCCACTGATCACGGTCTCTCCCCTGCCAGCTGAGTCCAAGCATTGAGGTGGAGAAGTGCGTACTTGGAGCTGCGAAGAAACGAGCACTAGTGTTTACAGCAAAAAATATTTGGGAGCAGAAACACTGTCCAGCAACAGCTAGTAAATTCTATTTTTGATTCATATAATCAGGGGTGAGTGCAAAAGCAGACCCCCAACTATCACAAATTCTGCAGTTGAGTATCCCACATTTGAAGACATCGCAGGCATCAGCAAACCCACAGTACAATAGGTTAGCCTCATCCTGGGCGAACTTTTTTCTTTCATAAAAATCTGTAAAAATTACATTGCCAAACAGTGTCAAACAGCATCAAGTCAAAAAATACAAACAGTGCAAATGTGATCAGTTTCCTTCCATACAATCATGAGTTGCCTCACAACTCTTCCATTTCATTGTCATTTTGCATTTACAGCACACAGAATTTTCCCGATACAGTTCGAGGGGTTTCCCATGGATCCAGCCCCTCAGTTCAGCTTGGTGGGGGGACCTTACACTGTGGTCTTTCCCCATTGAGCCTTTGCTGCGGCTGCCCCAAGCTGCGCCCCTCAGCACGTAGTTCTGGACCTTGAAACGTGCCAGTCTGCAACATTTGGTCATGGACAACTCTTTGCACTGGAAGACCAGCAAGTTTCAGGCAGACCAAAGGGTGTCTTTCACTGAATTGATAGTCCTCCAGCAACAGTTGATGTTTGTATCAGTGTGCATCCCTGGGAGCAGTCCATAGTGCACAGACTCCTGTGTTACCAAGCTGCTTGGAATAACAAAAACCACTGCATTTTTTTTTATTTCCAAAATATACTTTATTCATAAAAATCTGTAAAAATGACATTGCCAAACAGTTTCAAAACAGCACCAAAAAATACAAACATTGCAAGGGAGATCAGTTTCCTTCAATACTGTCATGAGTTTCTTCACAACCCTTCCATTTCACAATTGTCATGTCAATTACAGTTTTCCATTTACAGCAATTGAGAATATTAACCATACAGTTCGAGGGGTTTCCCATGGATCCAGCCCCTCAGTTCAGCTTGGTGGAGGGACCTTACACTGTGGTCTTTCCCCATTGAGCCTTTGCTGCGGCTGCCCCAAGCTTTAGTGCGTCCCTCAGCACGTAGTCCTGGACCTTGGAATGTGCAAGTCTGCAACATTCGGTGGTGGACAACTCTTTGCGCTGGAAGACCAGCAAGTTTCGGGCAGACCAAAGGGCGTCTTTCACCGAATTGATAGTCCTCCAGCAGCAGTTGATGTTTGTCTCGGTGTGCGTCCCTGGGAACAGCCCGTAGAGCACAGACTCCTGTTTTACAGAGCTGCTTGGGATGAACCTCGACAAAAACCACTGCATCTCTTTCCACACCTGCTTTGCAAAGACGCATTCCAGGAGGAGGTGGGCAACTGTCTCTTCCCCACCACAGCCAACGCAGGGCACTGTGCGGAGGGGGCGAGACTTCGGGTGTGCATGAAGGATCTGACGGGAGGGCCCTTCTCACCACCAGCCAAGCTACGTCTTGGTGCTTGTCTGAAAGTTCTGGTGATGAGGCATTCCGCCAAATGACTTTGACGGTCTGCTCGGGGAAACATCCGACAGGATCCTCCGTCTCCTTTTCCCGTAGGGCCTTGAGGACATTCCGTGCAGACCACTGCCTGATGGACCGGTGGTCAAAGGTGTTTTCCCAAAGAAACTGCTCCACGAAGGATAGGTGGTACGGCACCGCCCAACTGCATGGAGCGTTCCGCGGCAATGTGACCAGGCCCATCCTTCGCAACACCGGGGACAGATAGAACCTCAGCACGTAGTGACACTTGGAGTTTGCGTACTGGGGATCTACACACAGCTTGAGGCAGCCGCACACGAAGGTGGTCATCAGGATGAGGGCCACGTTGGGTACATTTTTCCCGCCCTTGTCCGCAGACAAAGTGGAAAATGGCTCGGGTGACTGCCACGGAGCAGGAGTGGGGTATGGGCCAGACCTGCGCCACGCAGAGCAACAACGTGAGCGCCTCGCACCCGATGACCAGGTTCTTACCCACAATGGAGAGAGATCGCTGCCCCCACATGCCCAACTTTTGTCGTACCTTGGCTACTCGCTCCTCCCATGTTTTGGTGCACGCCCCGGCCCTTCCGAACCATATCCCCAGCACCTTCAGGTAGTCTGACCTGACGGTGAAGGGTGAAGGGGACAAAGGATCGGTCAGCCCAGTTGCCAAAGAATATGGCCTTGCTCTTGCCGTGGTTAACTTTAGCTCCCGAGGCCAGTTCGAACTGGTCGCAGATGCTCATCAGTTTGCGCACGGACAGCGGATCCGAGCAGAAAACGGCCACGTCATCCATGTACAGGGAGGTTTTGACCTGAGTGCCTCCGCTGCCTGGGATTGTCACCCCTCTTATGCTCGCATCCTTTCGAATAGACTCAGCAAAGGGTTCAATACAGCAAACAAACAAGACCGGGGACAGAGGGCAGCCCTGTCTGACTCCAGATTTGATCGGGAAACTTTCAGATTCCCACCCGTTGATTGAGACTGCGCTACTGATGTTTGTGTAGAGCAGTTGGATCCAATTGCAGATTCCCTCCCCAAACCCCATTTTGGAAAGCACGTCCATCATGTAGGTGTGTGATATCCTGTCAAAAGCCTTCTCCTGGTCCAGTCTGATGAGGCAGGTGTCCACCCTCCTGTCCCGTACGTAGGCGATCGTATCCCTGAGTAGCGCGAGACTATCAGAGATCTTCCTGCCGGGTACAGTACAGGTCTGATCGGGGTGAATCACCAACTCCAGAGCAGACTTGACTCGACTGGCTATGACTTTGGACAGAATCTTGTAATCAACATTAAGCAGTGAGATGGGCCGCCAATTTCTGATTTCTGCCCTCTCCCCCTTCTGCTTGTAAATGAGGGTGATGATGCCTTTTCTCATGGATTCTGACATGCTGCCGGCCAGGAGCATACTCTCGTATACTTCCAGCAGGTCCGGGCCGACCCAGTCCCACAGGGCCGAGCACAACTCGACCGGTAAGCCGTCGCTCCCGGGAGTTTTACTCGTCTCGAAAGGCTCGACGGCCTTTGTCAGCTCGTCCAGAGTTAGCGGCTTGTCCAGTCTCTCCCTCCTGCTGTCATCTAAGACCTCTGTGATAGATGACAGGAAGGACTGGGAGGCTCTGCTGTCTGTGGGCTTCGCGTCATACAGCCCAGCACAAAAGGATTTGCTGATCCTTAGTCTGTCGGACTGCGAAGACGATACCGAGCCATCTTCTTCCTTCAGGCTGCTGATAACAGAGCTCTCTCTGTGTACCTTTTGGAAAAGTAACGCGAGCACGTCTCATCCTGCTCGTTGGAGCGGACTCTGGACCGGAAGATGATCTTGGAGGCCTCCTTGGCAAAGAGCGAGGCCTGCTGGCTCTTCACCTCTTGGAGGTCCTCCTTGACCTTTACCCCCATTGACTGCAACCGGAGAAGATTTTGCATAATTTTCTGGAGTCGGGACAGTTCCCTCTGTCTCTCTCTCGCCTTCTGAACACCTTTGTGGATGAAGAACCTCTTGATGTTCTCCTTAATCGCTTCCCACCAGTGAACTGGAGACTCAAAGAGGGGTTACACGGTCCTCCAACCTTTGTAATCCCTTTTGAGTTCCTCAACGTTCTCTGGGGTCAGCAGTGTAGCATTGAGTTTCCACGTCCCTCTGCCAACCCGCTGGACGTCCTGTAAGTGACAGTCGGCCAGTAAGAGGCAGTGGTCGGAGAAGAACACCGGCTTGACGTCGGTGGATCCGACCGTGACAGCACGAGACACAAACAGGAAGTCAATCCTGCAACGGGCAGAACCGTCCGATCTTGACCATGTGTATCTGCGCTGCGCTCTGTCTGCAGGTTTGCTGAAGACGTCGTGCAGTTTGGCATCTTTAACTGTTTCTATTCGGAATCTGGACGTAGCGTCCAGTTTGCTGTCGTCACTGCCGGATCGTCCAGCCGCATCGATGATGCAGTTGAAGTCACCGCCCAGGATGACCGGCCTGGACGTCGCCAGCAGCAGTGGGAGCTGCTGGAAGACGGTCAGCCGCTCGCTGCGTTGTACCGGGGCGTACACGTTGATCAACCGGACCGGAGCGTTGTTGTACATCACGTCTGCTACGAGGAGGCGACCGCCCACCACCTCCTTAACTTCGGAGATGGTGAAGTTACCTCCCCGCAGCAGAATACCCAGGCCGGAGGAACGGCAGTCATTACCCCCCGACCAGATCGATGGCCCGTGGGACCACCATCGCGACCACTGCCTGTAGCTGCTGAGGTGTGGTATTCCACACTCCTGCAGAAACAGTAGGTCAGCTTTGACCTTGGCAAGGTAATCCAAGGTTGAAATACATCGCGTAGTAGATTTAATGCTACGCACATTAATGGAAGCAATTCTTACACCCATTTTTTACTAAAAATTAGTTGTTGCTTCCCATACCATTTGTCCTCGCTCGTCCCAGTCCTTCGGGATGTTCCTGCATACCCATCGTGTGCGCAAGCAGTTTCACGTTGATTGGGCTCAGAAACCCCTCCTGATTTTTCATGCAGGGTTTGTTCCGCTCGGGTGACATCGGGGGGCTCTTGTAGCCAGAGAGCATTGGGTTGTCCTCAGCTGCTTCCATCTGTTCCTCCTCGAAAACATCACAGCTCCCGGTCTCCCGGAGCTCAGGTGCGCCAGACGTGTCTTTGCTCCCGGTGTCCCGGAGCTGAGATGCGTTGGCCACGTCGTTACGTGTGGGGCATTGGGGTTGGGCCACGCCGGGTCCATCACAGCTTCCAGTGCCTGGGGGCTGGGATGCTTTACCATCCATCTCGGAGTTCTGCCGCCTCTTTTGAAGGGGCTGTCGTTCCAGCATTTCCCCGTCCAGTGAAGAGGAGTTGTTGCAGTCTGATTCAGAAGAGAGCCTCCTCTTGCCAATGGTTTGGGTGGTGGCTTTGGGATGTTTTTTCTTTGTGGTTTTCCTCTGGACCACTTGCCACTGACCTGTTTGTGTAGATAGGCTGACTGGAGGGGAAGCTATGTTGGATTTGGTGCTTGGCAACGAACAAGGCCAGGTGGCAGATCTCTCGGTGGGAGAGCATTTCGGTGATAGTGATCACAACTCCCTGACCTTTACTATCGTCATGGAGAGGGACAGGAGCAGACGGGATGGGAAAATATTTAATTGGGGGAGGGGGAATTACAATGCTATTAGGCAGGAACTGGGGTGCATAAATTGGGAACAGATGTTCTCAGGGAAATGCACGACAGAAATGTGGAGGTTGTTTAGGGAGCACTTGCTGCGACTGCTGGATAGGTTTGTCCTGATGAGGCAAGGAAGGGATGGTAGGGTGAAGGAACCTTGGATGACAAGAAATGTGGAACAGCTCGTCAAGAGGAAGAAGGAAGCTTACTTAAGGTTGAGGAAGCAAGGATCAGACAGGGCTCTAGACGGTTACAAGGTAGCCAGGAAGGAACTGATGAATGGACTTAGGAGAGCTAGAAGGGGACATGAAAAAGTCTTGGCGGGTAGGATTAAGGAAAATCCCAATGCGTTCTACACTTATGTGAGGAACAAGAGGATGGCCAGAGTGAGGGTAGGGCCGATCAAGGATAGTGGATGGAACTTGTGCCTGGAGTCGGAGGAGGTAGGGGAGGTCCTAAATGAATACTTTGCTTCAGTATTCACTAGTGAGAGGGACCTGGTCGTTTGTGAGGACAGCGTGAAACAGGCTGATATGCTCGAACAGGTTGATGTTAAGAGGGAGGATGTGCTGGAAATTTTGAAAGACATGAGGACAGATAAGTCCCTGAGGCCAGACGGGATATACCCAAGGATATTAATGGAAGCGAGGGAAGAGATTGCCGAGCCTTTGGCGATGATCTTTGCGTCCTCACTGTCCACTGGAGTCGTACCACATGATTGGAGGGTGGCAAATGTTATTCCCTTGTTCAAGAAAGGCAATAGGGATAACCCTGGGAATTATAGACCAGTCAGTCTTACGTAGGTAGTGGGCAAATTATTGGAGAGGATTCTGAGAGACAGGATTTATGATTAGTTGGAAAAGCATAGTTTGATTAGAGACAGTCAGCCTGGCTTTGTGAGGGGCAGGTCATGCCTCACAAGCCTTATTACATTCTTTGAAGATGTGACAAAACACATTGATGAAGGAAGAGCAGTGGATGTGGTGTATATGGATTTCAGCAAGGCGTTTGATAAGGTTCCCCATGGTAGGCTCATTCAGAAAGTAAGGAGGCATGGGATGCAGGGAAAGTTGACTGTCTGGATACAGAATTGGCTGGCCCATAGAAGACAGAGGGTGGTAGTAGATGGAAAGTATTCAGCCTGGAGCTCGGTGACCAGTGGTGTTCCGCAGGGATCTGTTCTGGGACCTCTGCTCTTTGTGATTTTTATAAATGACTTGGATGAGGAAGTGGAAGTCTGGGTTAGCAAGTTTGCCGATGACACGTAGGTTGCTGGAGTTGTGGATAGTGTGGAAGGCTGTTGTATGTTGCAACAGGACATTGACAGGATGCAGAGCTGGTCTGAGAAGTGGCAGATGGAGTTCAACCTGGAAAAGTGTGAAGTGATTCATTTTGGAGGGTCGAATTTGAATGCAGAATACAGGCGAAAAGACAGGATTCTTGGTAGTGTGGAGGAACAGAGGGATCTTGGGGCCCATGTCCATAGATCGCTCAAAGTTGCCACCCAAGTTGATAGGGTTGTTAAGAAGGCGTATGGTGTGTTGGCTTTCATTAACAGGGGGATTGAGTTTAAGAGCCGTGAGGTTATGCTGCAGCTCTATCAAGCCCTGGTTAGACCACACTTGGAATATTGTGTTCAGTTCTGGTCGTCTCATTATAGGAAGGATGTGGAAGCTTTAGAGAGGGTGCAGAGGAGATTTATCAGGATGCTGCCTGGACTGGAGGGCATGTCATACGAAGAAAGATTGAGGGAGCTGGGACTTTTCTCATTGGAACGAAGAAGGATGAGAGGTGACTTGATAGAGGGGTACAAGATGATGATAGGCATAGATAGAGTGGATAGCCAGAGACTTTTTCCCAGGGTGGAAAGGGCTATCATCAGGGGACATAATTTTAAGGTGATGGAGGAAGGTTTCGGGGAGATGTCAGAGGTAGGTTCTTCACACAAGAGAGTGGTGGGTGCATGGAATGCACTGCCAGCGGTGGTAGTAGAAGCAGATACATTAGGGACATTTAAGCGTCTCTTGGATAGGTACATGGATGATAGTAGAATGAAGGGTATGTAGGTAGTTTTGATCTGAGAGTAGGTTAAAGGTTCGGCACATCATCGTGGGCCGAAGGGCCTGTACTGTGCTGTACTGTTCTATGTTCTATAACACAGGTGTTGGGAGGCTCAGCCTGGCTACGCAATGTTACAAGGACGCTGAGTGACACCATCGACAACGAGACAGAGAGGAAAACACACAGAAAACGAATAGACTGTGAGGAAGCAAAAGTGAGGAACGGAGAGAGAGAGACAGACAACGAAACTGAGATGGAGAAACAAGGCATTTGTATGATTGTGCTCTCCCTGTTGTCTAAAGGTATTTCCTGTTGTGTAAATATGTTTTCTGTTGTGTAAAGATGTACCCTGTTGTTGTGTAAAGGTTTTCCCTGTTATTGTTTTATTTTCTGTTGCTGACCGTCTCCTCACTGTGACCATTTGTCCTGGTTTTATTGTGGCCAAAATCACCATCTGGTGGTGGAGAGGAGACTCTGCAGGAAGGGGTTGACAAAGTGGGAGAGACTCGGCTGGTCCGTGTTTGCAGTTTGTGTTCGTGTGAGCAAAAGTGATTTGTTACTGATTGATGTGTTCACTCAAAGGAAAAAGCTGATTGCAATCGAGCACATCTTGTTATTATGGGGAAACACTTGATATTTTGAATGTGAACGGTTTGCGTTACTACCAAACATAAATGGTAGAGAATGGTTTCGATCCATCGACCGCTGTGTTACGGGCCCAGCACGCTTCTGCTGCACCACTCTGCTAATTACTGCTGTCAATTTCAGCTGCCCGTTAGTGAAATATGTTCATTCCCCAATGTTTTTATAAAAATAGGATTGGAGTCGGATTTCTCAAGAATCCCGGACTCAGCAACACACGTGCTGACGGACTCACCCTCACTGCACAATGACACAAGGACACTGAGTAACAGCACCGACAATGAGGCAGGCAGAGAAAGACACACAGAAAACCAGGAAGATATTATCAGGACCCAGAAAGGAACAGACAGAGAAAGACACACAGAAAACCAGGAAGAGATTATCAGGACCCAGAAGGGAACAGACAGAGAAAGACACACAGAAAACCAGAAAGAGATTATCAGGACCCAGAAGGGAACAGACAGAGAAAGGTACTGAGCAAACCAGCAAGAGACAACGAAAGACTGATGATTTATGTAATTGTGTTCTCTGTTGTGTAAAGATATTTCCTGCTGTGTAATATGTTCTCTGTTGTGTTACTGTATTCGCTGTTGTGTGAAGATGTTCTCTGTTATTGTGTAAAATGGTTCCCTGTTGGGTAAAGATCTTTTCAGTTGTGTAAATATGATCCGTCTTGTGTAAAAGTGTTCCGGGTTGTTTAAATATGTTCCCTGCACTGTAATGTGGAGCTGAGTCTGCACTAATGGAATTGCTACAGTATCTTCCAGTCTGATACTGTATGAGGGCTGGAATGTGATCCAAAGCACAGTCTACACAAATTAAATTGCTATTGTATCTTTTAGTTTCACAATCCGGGGGAGTTTTAAACTGAAATCTCAGTTTGTATCTCAGGTTATGCTATCTTTCAGATTCTCTCAATCTGATATCACACTTGAGATTTAGACTTAAGAAAGGATGTACTGGCATTGGAGGAGTTCAAAAGCGATTCACTCAGCTGATTCCTGAAATGAAGGGGTTGACTTATGAAGAACGGCGAAACAGGTTATTCATTCGTGTTTAGAAGAATGAGGGGTGATCTTTTTGAAACGTACAAGATTCTGAGGGGGCTTAACAGGGTGAAGAAGGGTCTCTGACCTGAAACATTAACTCTGCTTCTCTCTTCACAGATGCTGCCAGACCTGCTGAGTATTTCCAACATTTCTTGCTTTTATTAACAGGGTAGATGTTGAGAAAATGTTTCCACTAGTGGGGGAATCTCAAACTAGGCGACATAGTTACAGAATGAGGGGACACTCATTTAAAACTGAGATGCAAAGGAATTTCTTCTCTCAGAGGGTAGTGAATGTCTGGAATTCTCTACTCCAGACAGTATTGGAGGCTAAATCACTGAAAGTATTTAAAGAGGATGTAAATAGATTTTTGAAATATTGGAGAGTTGAGGTCCATGAAGAGCTGGCATGAAAGAGGAGTTGAGGTCTGGGGCAGATCAGCCATGATCTTACTGAATGGCAGGGCAGGCTTGAGGGGCCGAATGGCCTACTCATGCTCCTATTTCTTCTGTTCTTATGTTATGTTATATCTAATGTTTATGTCAGGATGCACTATGGGAATTAATACTGAAACTTATAAACTCATAATGTGTGTAAATATTGGGCTGATATTTAACTTGAATCTCAGAGTACATTATTGTAGTTAATTCTGTAAGTTTGAAAAGGGAACTCTGTGCCATAATGAAAACAAGAAATGCTGGAAATACTCAGCAGGTCAGGCAGCATCTGTACAGAGAGAAGCAAAGTTAACGTTTCAGGTCAGTGACCTTTCAGATGCTGCCAGACCTTTTGAAAGTCCATGTACACCACATCAACAGCATTGCCCTCATCATCCCTCTCTGTTACCTCATCAAAAAACTAGAGCAGGACAGTTAAACATGATTTTCCCTTAAGATATCCATGCTGGCTTTCTTGAATTAACCCACATTTGTCCATGGGATTATTAATTTTGTCCCGAATTATTCTTTCGAGAAATTTTCCCACCTCCAAAATTGAACTGACCAGGGAGTGAAATGAGGTGAGTTGCTCTAACAGAGAGCCAGCACGGGTTCGACAGGCTGAATGGCCTCCTTCTGTGCTGTAGCCATTCTATGATTGTATGATTCTAGCAACAACTGTTGGTGGAGAGGCAGTGATGCAGGAATGGGTTGACAGAAATGGGAAAGTCTGGGCTGGTGTGTGTTCGGGTTTGTGAATAAAGGTGATTTGGAAGCTGTGTTCCAAATTGAAGTGTTTACTGGAAGGAAGAAGTTGATGTAAATAAAGAGTAAAACGTGTTAAGATGAAGCGTGGTGTGATTGTGGGCAGCAGTAAATGTAGTGCTGGTGAATTATTTGTGTTAATAAACTTCCACTGCACCCTCTGCTGCAGGCTGCTGTTTATATCCAGCTGTGTATTAGTGCTGTGTGTTAACGAGATAAATGTTTGTTTCAACGCTGTTTACAAAGCAAAAGCATTGCACTCAAACAGTCCCAGACATAGCAACACACGTACAAAAGCAAAATACTGCAGATGCTGGAAATCTGAAACATAAACAGAAAATGCTTGAAATAATCAGCAGGTCTGGCAGCATCTGTGGAGAGAGAACAAAGTTAATGTGAGCTAAGGAAACAGACCTGAACTGTTAACTGTTTCTCTCTGCACAGATGCTGCCAGACCGACTGAGCATTTCCAGCATTTTCTGTTTTTATTACAGCAACATAGGTGTTGGGAGGCTCAGCCTGGCTACACAATGTTACAAGGACGCTGTGTAACACCATCGACAACGGGACAGAGAGAAAAACACACAGAAAACCAAGAATAGACTGTGAGGAAGCAAAAGTGAGGGACAGAGAGAGAGGCAACGAGACTGAGATGGAGAAACAAGGCATTTGTATGATTGTGTTCTCCCTGTTATCTAAAGGTATTTCCTGTTGTGTAATTATGTTTTCTGTTGTGTAAAGATGTACCCTGTTGTTGTGTAAAGGTTTTCCCTGTTATTGTTTTATTTTCTGTTACTGACCGTCTCCTCACTGTGACCATTTGTCCTGCTTTTATTGTGGCCAACATCACCATCTGGTGGTGGAGAGGAGGCTCTGCAGGAAGGGGTTGACAAAGTGGGAGAGACTCGGCTGGTCCGTGTTTGCAGCTTGTGTTCGTGTGAGCAAAAGTGATTTGATACTGATTGATGTGTTCACTAGAAAGAAGAAGCTGATTGCAATCGAGTGCCTTTGGAAGCATCTTGTTATTTTAGGTAAATACTTGACGTTTTGAAAGTGAACTGTTTGTATTTTTACCAAACATAAATAGCAGAGAATGGTTTCGATGCATTCATCTCTGGTTTATGGGCCCAGCACACTTCCGCTGCACCACTCTACTAACTGCTGTTTTCAATTTCAGCTGCCCGTTAGTGAAATATGTTCATTCCCCAATGTTTTTATAAAAATAGGATTGGAGTCGGATTTCTCAAGAATCCCGGACTCAGCAACACACGTGCTGACGGACTCGCCCTCACTGCACAATGACACAAGGACACTGAGTAACAGCACCGACAATGAGGCAGGCAGAGAAAGACACACAGAAAACCAGGAAGATATTATCAGGACTCAGAAATGAACAGACAGAGAAAGGTACTGAGCAAACCAGCAAGAGACAGCGAGATAAAAGCAAAATACTGCGGATGCTGGAAATCTGAAATAAAAACAAGAAATGCTGGAACCACTCAGCAGGTCTGGCAGCATCTGTGGAAAGAGAAGCAGAGTTAACGTTTCGGGTCAGTGACCCTTCATCAAGGAGGCGAGGACAAATGGTATGGGAAGCAACAACTAATTTTTAGTAAAAAATGGGTGTAAGAATTGCTTCCATTAATGTGCGTAGCATTAAATCTACTACGCGATGTGTTTCAACCTTGGATTACCTTGCCAAGGTCAAAGCTGACCTACTGTTTCTGCAGGAGTGTGGAATACCACACCTCAGCAGCTACAGGCAGTGGTCGCGATGGTGGTCCCACGGGCCATCGATCTGGTCGGGGGGTAATGACTGCCGTTCCTCCGGCCTGGGTATTCTGCTGCGGGGAGGTAACTTCACCATCTCCGAAGTTAAGGAGGTGGTGGGCGGCCGCCTCCTCGTAGCAGACGTGATGTACAACAACGCTCCACTCAGGTTGATCAACGTGTCCGCCCCGGTACAACGCAGCGAGAGGCTGACCGTCTTCCAGCAGCTCCCACTGCTGCTGGCGAGTCCAGGCCGGTCATCCTAGGCGGTGACTTCAACTGCATCATCTGGAGATCTAAAATGGACCAGGGCGGGAGGGACACGATGTTCAAACCTCTGGACAAGGGCGGGAAAAATGTACCCAACGTCGCCCTCATCCTGATGACCACCTTCGTGTGCAGCTGCACCAAGCTGTGTGTGGAGCCCCAGTACACAAACACCAAGTGTCACTATGTGCTGAGGTGTTGCGAAGGATGGGTCTGGTCACATTGCCGCGGACCGCTTCATCCAGTTGGACCATACCGTACCAGCTATCCTTCGTGGGAATGTTTCTGCGGGAAAACACCTTTGACCACCAATCCATCAGGCAGTGGTCTGCACGGAATGTCCTCAAGGCCCGACGGGAAAAGGAGATGATGGATCCGGTCGGATGGTTCCCCGAGCAGACTGCCAAAGTCATTTGGCAGAATGCCTCATCACCAGAACTTTCAAACAAGCACCAAGATGTAGCTTGGCTGGTGGTAAGAAGAGCCCTTCCTGTCAGATCCTTCCTGCATGCCCGAAGTCTCGCCCCCTCCACACGCGTCCCTCGAGGTGGCTGTGGTGGGGAAGAGTCAGTTGCCCACCTCCTTCTGGAATGTGTCTTTGCAAAGCAGGTGTGGAAAGAGATGCAGTGGTTTTTGTCGAGGTTCATCCCAAGCAGCTCTGTAACACAGGAGTCTGTGCTCTCCGGGCTGTTCCCAGGGATGCACACCGAGATAAACATTAACTGCTGCTGGAGGACCATCAATTCGGTGATAGACACTCTTTGGTCTGCCCTAAACTTGCTGGTCTTCCAGCGCAAAGGGTTGTTCACGACCGAGTTTTGCAGACAGGCACATTCCAAGGTCCAGGACTACGTGCTGAGGGACGCACTAAAGCTTGGGGTAGCCACTGCAAAGGCTCAATGGGGAAAGACCACTGTGTAAGGTCCCCCCGCCATAGTGAACTGGGCAGCTGGACCCATTGGAAACCCCTCGTGTTGTATGCACCAGATATGGGTTTGCTGTAAAATGTCCATGTCAGGTAAAATGGAGTGGAAGGGTTGTGAGGCAACTCACTCCTGTATTGAAGAAAACTGATTTCCTTTGCACTTTTTGGAATGTCAACTTGGTGCTGTTTTGAACTGTTGTATAATGCATTTTTTACAGATTTATATGAAGAAAGCATATTTTTAGGAATAAAATCCTGGGGATTCATATGCATAGTTCTTTGACGGTGGCAGGACACATTGAGAAAGTAGTTAGCAAAGCATATGGGATCTTGGGCTTCATAAATAGAGGTACTGAGTACAAAAGTAGGGAAGTTATGCTGAACCTGTATAAATCTCTAGTTGGGCCACAACCAGAGAATTGCATCCAGTTCTAGTCAACACACATTTGGAGGGATGTGAGTGTCCTTGAGAGGGTGGAGAAGATTTATCAGAATGGTTCCAGACATGAGGGATTTTAGCTGTAAGGTTAGGTTGGAGAAGCTGGGGTTGTTCTCCTTGGAGCAAAGGAGATTGAGGGGAGATTTGATAGACATGTACAAGATTATAATAAGTATGACAGGTTTAGATAACTTACAGGGCGATGGGGATAGAGCGGGCGAATGGGACTGAATGGACTGATTTACATGGGCTTGATGGGCAAAATGACTTCCTGTACTGTAGTGACTCCAGGACTCAATGACTCTCTCTCCTTCTCTCTCTCTCTCTCTCTCTCTGTCTATCGCTTTACCTCGCTCTGCCTCTCTCTCTCTATCTGTCTTTAGCTGGTCCTCTAACTTTCTATTGCACTCTCTCTCTCTTTTTTTTCACTCTCTCTCTCTCCATTACACACATATTTGTCAATCACATGTCAAAGAAGGAAGCGTAATGAAGGAATGGCTGCGCCCTTGAAAATGTTTCCAGCAGAATAGTTAAATGTTTAAAGTTTCTGTAGGGAGTTTGACCTGAGATGGTGAGACACAAGGATGTGAGGTTATTAAAGTCTTCACCAAATGTAATAGGGAATAATTTTCTTCACTGGTGAACCCAAAGGAACAAATATGGCACAAGAATGAGAAAAGTCAGAGGATTGAGAAACATCCAATGGTTCTTCACATCTACAAGTCAGCAGACCCACAGAAATACAGTAGGTTGAGAGTTCAGATCCAGTGATCGACTGGACAAATATCGAGCCAGTGCTTTTTTCTTGATAAACCTGACATCTGTCCACTTGGCTATTGCACCTCGTCTCGATGTATCTGATAATACTAATACTATTTGCATTCCACAGTTGCTTTGAAATCACAGGCAATATAAATGGATTGGGAATGTCAATGGTCAGGAACCATTAATGGATTGGGAAAGTCAATGGACTGGAAAATATCAGTGGATTGAGAAATTCTATAGACTGAGTTATATCAATGGATTGGGACAGTTCAGTACATTGTGAAACATCAATGGATTAGGAAACAGGAATTAAAGGGACAGATGGAGTCCAACCTGGAAAAGTGTGAAGTGATTCATTTTGGAAGGTCGAATTTGAATGCAGAATACAGGCTTAAAGACAGGATGCTTGGTAGTGTGGAGGAACAGAGGGATCTTGGGGTCCATGTCCAAAGATTGCCCAAAGTTGCCACCCAAGTTGATAGGGTTGTTAAGAAGGCATATGGTGTGTTGGCTTTCATTAACAGGGGGATTGAGTTTAAGAGCCGCGAGGTTATGCTGCAGCTCTATAAAGCCCTGGTTAGACCACACTTGGAATATTGTGTTCAGTTCTGGTCGCCTCATTATAGGAAGGATGTGGAAGCTTTAGAGAGGGTGCAGAGGAGATTTACCAGGATGCTGCCTGGACTGGAGGGTATGTTTTACGAAGAAAGGTTAAGGGTGCTAGGGCTTTTCTCATTGGAACGAAGAAGGATGAGAGGTGACTTGATAGAGGGATACAAGATGATGAGAGGCATAACTAGAGTGGATAGCCAGAGACTTTTTCCCAGGGCGGAAAGGGCTATCACCAGGGGGCATAATTTTAATGTGATGGAGGAAGGTTTCGGGGAGATGTCAGAGGTAGGTTCTTTACACAGAGAGTGGTGGGTGCGTGGAATGCACTGCCAGCGGTGGTAGTAGAAGCAGATACATTAGGGCCATTTAAGCGACTCTTGGATAGGTACATGGATGATAGTTGAATGAAGCGTATGTAGGTAGTTTGATCTTAGAGTAGGTTAAAGGTTCGGCACAACATCGTGGGCAGACGGGCCTGCACTGTGCTGTACTGTTCTATGTTCTATGTTCCAGATGAAAGGATTGCATTAATCAATGGATTAGAATGTGGAGAGGCAGGAGAAAATGATGCCATTTTAAGTAGGGGGCCGGGAGTTAGTAGAAAGACCAGGGCTATTTTACTCTCTATCTCACTCCTTTCTTCTATCTGGCTCATTATCACATCCTCTCTCTCTCAGAGCGGTGGGAATCACTGGAACCCACACTTGTTGCTCAGGTTGTTTGGTTCCGGGAAAATACAAGGTCCACATCAGATTGACAGGAAGGATAAATATGATTCAGAGCCAATCATATTCCATTTAGTGATGTGTGCTCAGCCTTGTTATATCAGCAAAGGCAGCAGGAAATGCAAATCCTGAAGAGTTTTGATAGAGTGAAGAAGGAGAAAGTGTTGCCAGTGACAGAAGGGTCAGTAACCAGAGGAAACACATTTAAAGTAATTGACAAAAGAATTCGAGTTGTGACGAGGAGATTGTTTTTTCAGCAGTGTGTTGTTCTGGTCTGGAATGCAATCCTGAAAGGTCAGTGGAAGCAGATTCAATGTTAACTCTAAATGGAATTGGATATATACCTGACATGGAAAATCTAACAGGGCAATGGGGGAAAGGACAGGAGTGTGGGATGTGGGATTAATAGAATACCTCTGTTCAATATCCGGCATATACACAGTAATAAGGTTCAGTGCTTGGACCTCAGATATTTTCACTCTATCAATGGCAGAGAAGGCTGGAGGAACCATGTGGCTACTCCTCAAGTTCTTCCCCGTGTCCAGGATAAAGTGTAACATGACACTGATTTTCAGATGGCCAAAACAAATGCAACAGACATTTTTTGTGGAAACATCACATTTCAAGTGAGAAACTAATCAAAAGGCACAAACGGGGATTGAACCCGTGACCTTCAGTCTGCGAGACTGACACCTTACCACTTGGCCACCATGGCTTTTGTTAATGAACACCTGAGGCTCCAGAGGAGGATTTGTGATTCTTTTTCAATTTGGTTGAAACAGCATCGAGAAACATGCACAGAAATAAAGAGGGATTGTGGAATGGGTAACAGATCAGCCTCATTTACATCATCAGCATCATGAAATCTTCATTGAGACGTTCCATTCCCATCCTCAGCTTTTCTCACATCTGTACAATAATATAAGAGTGGACATTGGGATGTTACTGGGCAGATTATATAAACAGACTATGTGCATCATCACAGGAAGTGATGTAATATAATCTGTCCGGCACCTCACGGAGAGTTGCAGATGAAACCTTCAATGCAAGATGTGTAGAGTAAACTCAGGTTATTTTAACCGTCAGATTCTTATAAATTCTGTACTACGCCTTGACAGATATCAGAATATTATATGGGGGCCACAGTAAACCAAAGCGAAGATGGAGAAATCTTTGCCTGTACCTTTGAAAAGGTCACTGCACTGAACCAAGCCGACGAGTGGCCGAGTTGGTTCCAGAGGTTTGCAAGGTATCGTACTGCATCGGGTCGCGTGCAGAAGCCAGACATGGAGCAGGTCAGTACACTATTGTCTGCAATGAAGGGAGTGTGCAGGCAACATCCTCATGAAGAACAGAAGGCAACATGTGAAGAAGTTATTAAGGCACTGAAGACCTATTTTAATTGAGGAAAAAAATGTCATCGTGGAGCCAAAGTTAAAACGCTGCATTTGCTGACAACGCAACCACCAGGTGACGCTGTACTAGCACATGCGCAAATGCAGCCTCTTCCACTGAAACGTCACTGTCTGTGACATTCAGGCAGCTGCCAGGATTAAAGATGGAGCTACTCAATTTATCACAGAAAACAACTTCGACCCAAAAATCCCCTCAAAGGTTGCCATCGCCGCCTCCGTCCCACCCCCAACAGTCCACCGCTCCTTCTTGTGCATTCGCCAGTTATATGGTACCAAGTCATCTTAATTCACCTAAAGTGAATTATTTTCGGAGCAGTGACTGTCGTTTCATAAGCAAATATGGCACATATCTACACAATGGACATGTTTTGGTTGATACTCGGAGAACGTTGCGCTGTTTGAAGTCTCATCAGAAGGACAGCACCTCTGACAGTGCTGCACACCCTCTGTAATTCAGTGAGGTTTCATAGAGTCATAGAGTTATACAGCACAGAAACAGGCCCTTCGGTCATCATGTCCGTGCCGGCCATCAAGTACCTATCTATTCTAATTCCATTTTCCAGCACGTGGCCGTAGCCTTGTATTCTGTGGCGTTTTGAGTGCTCATCTAGATACTTCTTAAATGTTGTGAGGGTTCCTGCCTCTGCCACTCCTTCAGGCAGTGTGTTCCAGATTCCAACCACCCTCGAATTGAAACATTTTTTCCTCAAATCCCCGCTAAACAGTGCCATCCCATTCTCCGGACGATCATTCCCCGCTTCCCCCCATCCCACTCTCTGACTGCTCACTCCCCGCTTCACCCACCACCACCCCCATCCTGCTCTCTGGCCGCTCACACTCCAGGCCATGGGCTCTGCCGCTTCCCTCCTCTCGGCCACTCGCTCCAACATTGCCCCATCACCTCTCGAGGCTCGCCTTGCTTTATCGGTGGTGCGGTGAAGAATGATCGAATGTTGGAGCGAGAGGCCGAGAGGAGGGAAGCAGCATGGCTTCGAGCTAGTGTCCGGAGGGACGTGGGGGGGAAGCGGGGCGTGAGTGGACGGAGAGAGGGCAGTGCGAGGGTGGGGGGGTAGCAAGCGGCCGGAGGGCGGGGGAGCAGGGTAGCGAGGAGCGGGCAGCGAGCGGCCTGGAGCGAGTGGCTGAAAGGGGGGAGAGAGTTTTCCCGCGCATGCGCCACTTCGTCCTGGAAGACGTAGGCTGAGCATGCGCAGCATCTCAGAGCGCAGGAGACTGCTTGTGCATGTGCGAGCTTGGAGCGCTCTGATGACGTCGGCTGGCTGCTGCATTGTCAGGAATCACTTTGAATTTAATAAGCGTACAAAACAGAAAGGGGAGAGTATTCATTCATTTATCAATGACTTGTCCAAACTCACGGATGTTTGTGAATACGGCAACATAAGAGAAGAGCTGAATGGAGACAGGATTGTGTTCGGGGTATGAGACAACACCCTTTCAGATCATCTACAGTCCAGGGCTGATCTCACATTAACGAAAGAGTTTCAATTGAGCAGACAAACAGAGGTTAGAAAGTTTAACCAATCCGTTGTTCGAGGGGACAGGGAGAGTCTGATCTCGAGAGTTGCAGACTCAATTGAATTTGTTAAGAAAACAAAAGGAAAAATTAGTGGTAAAAGACAAGAAAGACGGGAAGAGCATCTAGTGGTAGCTGCAACCAATTGCAGTAGGTGTGGCCGAGAGAGACACAAGTGGGAAAACTGCCTTGCCAAAGAAGCTGAGTGTTTTTCCTGCAGAAAGATGGGACACTTTCAGTCAGTGTGTGGCAGTAAAATACCAGCACTGAATATAATTAAAGGGAAATCCCCAGACAGCAAAAACATTAATGAAGTACAGGATATCCAAAGTGTGGAAATACATTTTTTAGGTGAAATCCAGGAAATAAAATGAGAGTTGCTGGACGACAGAAATTCTGAAATATTTTAAGATAGAGGTAGATAGATTCTTGATAAACAAGGGGGTGAAAGGTTATCGGGGGCAGGTGGGAATGTGGAGTTGAGGTTGCAGTCAAATCAGCCATGATCTTATTGAATGGTGGAGCAGGCTCGAGGGGCCGAGTGGTCTACTCCTGCTCCTAATTGGTATGTTTGTATGTAAGAAAACATGTTCTAGATACAATGAGAACTATCATTTGTTTGGAAATGGATTTGAACCCTTTTATCAAAAGGTTATAGAGCTTTAATTTTTCTACAATTAACAGAAAACTCCTTGTGGAGTTGAGATTGACAGAAACAATGGGCTGGATTCTATAGAGCCCTCGACGTCGAGATCTGTGGTGGGGGTGGGGTGGGGGCCGCCTGAAGATGGCGCCGGATGAGACCCGCCACGGACCTCAACACCGGCAGGGCCTGGCTCGATATTGCCGGCGACGGCGAGGCCTTGTGGGGGACCTCCACCGCTCGGCAACGGGACCACAAACCTGCATTAATTATTATCCCATCACTTCCTGATGTTCCGCTGCGATCTTCAGCCCAGTGGCCGGCACTGCCGTGCCTTCGGAGCCCCACCCGGGCAAATGAGGTGCAACACTGGTGGGGAGGGGGGAGAAGGTAAGTTTCTCAGTGTGGGGGTGGGGGGACGGAGTCAAATTAATGTCATGGGTGCAGGGGATGGTGGGAAGGGTTATAGTTTACAGTTTGTGCAGTTTTGGGCGGAAGGTCAGATGGTAAAGGTAGGTTTTGGGAGGGAAGGGCAAATAATTAATTTAACTGTTATTGGGGGGATGGGAGAGAGGCAAAAGCAATGTATTTATTTCATTTAATTTAATCTTCCTTTAAATATTTTCCAAAAGGACTAACAGCCCTTTAAAAATGGCTGACACTCCAGTACCGTACTAAGGCAGTGCTGCACTATCAGAAATGCTGTTTTTCAGGTGAGACAGAAAACTGAGGATCCCTCTGCCCTCTCACGTGGATGTTAAAGGTACCATGGCACTATTTCAGAGAATAGAAGGGGAATTATTTCTGGGATGCTGGTCATTGTTTAACCCTGAATCGACATCACTTCAAAACAGATTATCTCGTTTTTATCACGTTGTTGTTTCTGGGAGCTTGCTGTGCGCACATTGGCCACCATGTTTCCTACATGACTACAGTGACTACACTTGGAAAGTCCTTCATTGGCTGTAAAAGGCTTTGCAATGTCCTGTGGTCGCGAAATGCAAGTCTTGCTTTTTCCATTGTTATCAGTGTCATTGTGATCAAACGATAGGATTCGTGAACACAAAGTTTGAATCAATTTTGATTAAAATAATGTAAAAGCATCTATATTCTTGCACTGTACTTAATAATCTCCATCTTCCTATCCTTACAGAGTGCAATGTCATCGACCCTGAAATTGATTCCACAATCTCATAGTATCTTAGACTCAAAGAAAGTTTAAGGCACAGAAAGAGGCCACTTGGCCCTCAGACAATTTCAGCCCAGTTCTGATGAAAGGTCACAGACCACAAACGTTAACTCTGTTTCTCTCTCCACAGATGCTGCCAGACCTGCTGAGTATTTCCAGCATTTTCTGTTTTTATTTCAGATTTCCAGCATCTGCAGTATTTTGCTTCTGTGTTAATTTGAAAGTTAAAACTGACCCACCTGTCTACAATTCACACTGGGGTCTCCCATGAAATGATTCTGTATAATATTGATATAATGAATACAGATTCTGACACAGAGCTTCCTGTGGGGAATTGGGGATATGAAAACCAGCAGACTCTGCAGGGATTTCCACTGGGAGCACAAATTCACAAAATCTACCTTTTATATATCGATTCATTTTGATTGTCCTTCTGGAAAATTATTTTGCAACAATTTAAACATCAACCCACAGCTCCATGACTGGGCCAATGATGAGGTCATCCTCTGACAGGTCATGTGACAGCTGGAGCCACAAGACATCAGAACCAGATTTGTGACTGGATTAGAACCCGGAATCCTGTCCCAATGGCTTTTCAAATAAAGCTGTTGCTGTTTGAAAACACAGCAGTTAAACTTTCTGCCTGACCATGAGGGGAGCCAGGGAGAAATTTACAAAACTCAATCCTTCAACAAAATAGTTCAAAAATCATTCAAATCGAAATCATGTGAGGATTCATATGCAGTAGAGAAACAAGCAGAATACAGAAAGTACAGAGGAGAGCCTGAAAAAGGAAATGAGATCAGCAAGAGAATGTATGAGAAAAGATTAGCAGGTCACATAACTGGGAACACTGAAGTCTTTTACCAACATATGCACAGTCAATGAAAGGGTGGGTCAATTAGGAGATCCTATGGAGGCAGAGGGTGTGGCTGAGGCACTAATTCAGTATCACAAAATAAGCGGATGCTGCAAATGTCACAGTAAAGGAGGAGGAAGTAAAGAAATTGAACAGGATGAAAATAGATAAAGAAGAGACAATTACAAGGTTGGCAGCACTCACAGTAGAAAAGTCACCCAGTTTGAATGGGCTGCATCCTGGGTTGCTGAGGGAAGTAAGGGTGGAAATATCAGAGACTCGAACCACAATCTTTCAATCCTCCTTAAATATGGGAATGTTGCCAGAGGACTGGAGGATGCAGGTAAGCTTGGGTAGTTCGATCTTAGTTTAATTTGACCATTATTATAATGTATCCATTGTAATAACGAACAAGGTCAAGAAAGCCATTTTATAATTAACACATGACCAAAGGAGCCATTTTGTGTTCAGTACTAATGTGCCGTGTGGAGGACACTATTTGTGCTTAAACATTAGCACAACACGGGAAGAAACGGTTACCGATTATAAGCTCTCACTCAATTGGTGCAGAGTATGAGCACCAGGGGTTACTTCGGACAGTTGAAGAGATCATCGCATCTCATTGGATAGCTACCACCCACTCCAAGCTGGGCAGCCCCCAGTCAGTTAGGTGCTGTGAAGCCACGACCTGCTTGCTTCAATGGGTGCTTGGAGCTTAGAGAGTCATCTCTCAACAGGCGGATCGATAATCAATGCACCAAGAAAAACAAGCTCAACAAAGAAGACACCAGTCCTTTGCATCACAAGCTGGAATGTAAGGACCATGTGTCCTGGCCTTACTGACACCCTTCTGCAGGTTGATGACACACACAAGACAGCTGTGATCGACGAGGAACTCACAAGGCTCAATGTGGACATTGCTGAGCTGCAAGAAACTAGACTCGTTCAAAGTGGATCCCTCAAAGAGAAACACTACACCTTCTTCTGGCAGGGGAAAGCCCAAGAGGCAACTTGTGAGCATGGAGTGGTTTTCACAGTAAAAAACACGCCACTTGAGATGAGTGAACAACCCACAGTAGGCTCAGAGAGACTTCTTACTCGTCACTTGTCAACAAGCGTGGGCCCAGTTAATCTCATGTGCATCTATGTCCCGACACTCACCTCCACCCCAGATGTCAAGGATCAATTCTATGTGACACTTGATACTGCCATCAGTAGAATTCCCAGCACTGAGGGACTGTACCTTCTAGGAGACTTCAACGCAAGCTTGGGTACTGACTACAGCTTGGCCAACGAGCACAGAGCACCAGGGGATTGGCAAGATGAATGAAAATGGACAGAGGTTGCTGGAGCTATGCTGTCACCATGGATTCTGTGTGATGAACAGCTACTTCCAGGTCAAGCTGTGCCATAGGGTGTCCTGGAGACATCTGAGATCACACCACTGGCACCAGCTAGACCTTATCATCACCAGACATACCACCCTCAGCAGTGTCCTCATCACTCACAGCTATCACAGCGCTGACTGTGACACTGACCACTCCCTGGTGTGTAACAAGGTCAGGCTTCAGCCAAGGAAGCCTCATCCATCCAAGAAGAACGTCGTCCTCAGATCAACACTTGACGAACCACTGATCCAGAAAGGACCCAGGAGTTCCTCAACATCCTCGATCAGGCTCTTTCAGACAACAATGCTCAAGGTCTCAGTGCGGTGTCAAAGTGGAATCATCTGTTAACAAGCAGATGGAAAGGTGAGTGGAGCATTACCTTAAACTCTACATAACGGAGAATATTGTCATTGAAGTGGCTCTCAGTGCCATTCCAGACTTCCCTGTCATGGAGGAGCTGGACAGTGACCCCACCATAGTGGAGCTCAACAAAGCCATTGACCATCTTGCCAGTGGTAAAGCCCCGGGAAATGATGGTATTCCAACTGGATTCATCAAAAGTGGAAAAGCGGCTCTACTGCAGCATCTCCATGAACTTCTGTGTCTCTGTTGGAAGGAAAGATCTGCACCTCAAAACATGCGTGATGCAAACATTGTCACATTGTACAACAATAAGGGGGATTCGCAGTGACTGCAGCAAATAGCGAGGCATCTCCTTGCTCGGTATTGTGGGGAAGGTCTTTGCTCGCATTGCTCTGACCAGATTGCAGACCCTGGCATCACACATCTATCCTGAGTCTTAGTGCAGCTTCAGAGCTGGTAGATCGACAGTCGACATGATTGTCTCACTTCGGCAGTTACAGGAGAAGTACTGTGAACAGTACAGACCACTCTACATTGTCTTTACATATGAACATACGAATTAGGAGCAGGAGTGGGCCACTCGTCCCTTCGAGCCTGCTTCATCATTCAATAAGCTCATGGCTGAACTGATTACTCCACATTTCCATCTACCTCCGATAACCTTTCACCCCCTTGCAGATACAGAATCCATCCATCTCTCCCTTAAAAATATTCAAAGACTCTGCTTCCACCGCCTTTTGAGGAAGAAAATTCCAAGGACTCACGACCCTCTGAGGGGGAAAATTGCTCCTCATCTCTGTCTTAAATGGGTGACCCCTTATTTTTAAACAGTGACCCCTAGCTCTAGATTCTCCCACAAGGGGAAACATCCTTTCCACATCCACCCTGTCAAAACCCCTCAGGATCTTGTATGTTTCAATCATGTCGCCTCTTTCTCTTCTAAACTCTAGTGGATACGAACCTAGCCTGTCCAATCTTACCTCGTAAGACAGCCCACCCATTCCATGTATTAGTCTAGTAAACCTTCTCTGTACTACCTCCAATGTATTTACATCCTTCCATAAATAAGGAGACCAGTACTGTACTCAGTATTGCAGAAGAGGTCTCACCAATGCCCTATATAGCTGAAGCATAACCTCCCTACTATTGTATTCAATTCCCCTGGCGATAAATGATAACATTCTATTAGCTTTCCTAATTACGTGCTGTATCTGCAGACTAACCTTTTGCGATTCGTGCACTAGGACACCCAGATCCCTCTGCATCTCAGATCTCTGCAATCTCTCACCATTTAGATAATATGCTTTTTTATTATTCCTGCCAAAGTGGACAATTTCCCACTTTCCCACATTATACTCCATTTGCCAGGTCTTTGCCCAGTCACTTAACCTATCTATATCTCATTGTAGCCCCCTTATGTCCTCTTCACAACCTACTTTCCTACCTATCTTTGTCATCAGCAAATTTAGCAACCATACTTTTGGTCGCTTCATCAAAGTCATTTCGAGAATCGTAGAAGGTTGAGGCTCCAGCATAGATCCCTGTGGAACACTCGTTACTTCTTGCCAACCAGAAAATGACCCATTTATGCTGACTCTCTGTTTCCTGTTCGCTAGCCAATCTTCTATCCATGCCAATATGTTACCCCTGACACCATGAGCTTTTATTTTCTGCAATAACCTTTGATATGTCACCTTATCCTTCTGGAAATCGAAGTCCAATACATCCACCGGTTCCCCTTTATCCACAGCACATGTAACTCCCTCAAAGAACTCCAATAAATTGGTTAAACATGATTTCCCTTTCACAAAACCATGTTGACTCTGCCTGGTTACCTTAATGTTTTCTAAATGCCCTGCTATAACTTCTTCAGTAATCGCTCCAAACATTTTCCCTAAGACAGATGTTAAGCTAACCGGCCTGTCGTTTCCTGCTTTCTGTCTCCCTCCCTTTTTGAATAAATGAATTACATTCGCTACTTTCCAATCTAACAGAACCTTCCCGAAGCGAGGGAATTTTGGAAAATTAAACCAGCGCATCAACTATCTCACTAGCCACTTCAGGGCCTGGCGACTTGTCAGCCCGCAGCTCCAACAATTTGTTTAGTACCACTTCCCTGGTGATTGTAATTTTCTTGAGTTCCTCCCTCCCTTCCATTTCCTGACTTGCAGCTAATACTGGGATGTTATTTGTATCCTCAATAGTGAAGGCCAATCCAAAGTATCTGTTCAATTCATCTGCCATCTCTTAATTATCCATTATTAATTCCCCAGACACACTTTCCATAGGACCAACACTCACTTTGTTAACTCTTTTCTTTTTAAAATATCTATCCAAACTCTTACTAGTTGTCTTTATATTTCTTGCTAGCTTTCTCTCGTACTCTAATTTTACCTTCCTTATCAATCTTTTAGTTATTCTTTGCTGTTTTTTATATTCTGTCCAATCTTCTGACCTGCCTCCCACCTTTGCACAATTATAGGCATTTTCTTTAAGTTTGATAGTATCTTTAACTGTTTTCATTAAACATGGATGGTGAGTCCCACCTTTGGAATTTTTCTTTCTCGTTGAAATGTATCTATTCTGTGTATTCTGAAATTTTCCTTAAATGTCTGCCACTGCATCTCGATTGACCTATCCCTTAACCTAATTTGCCAGTTCACTTTAGCTAGCTCTGCTTTCATGCCCTTATAATTGCCCTTATTTAAGTTTAAAATACTAGTCTGGGACCCACTCTTCTCTCCCTCAAACTGAATGTAAAATTCAATCATGTTATGATCGCTACTACCTAGGGGCACCTTAACTATGAGGTCATTAATTAATCCTATCTCATTGCACAATGTCAGGTCTTGTATAGCCTGCTCTCAGGTTGGCTCCAGAACTTATTTTTCCAAGAAATTATCCCAAAAACATTCTGTGGACTCCTCATCTTGGCTACCTCTGCCCATCAGAATTTTCCAGTCTATATGGATATCAAAATCCACCATAATTATTGCTGTACCTTTCTGACAAGCTGCCATTGTTTCTTTTTTTATACCCTATCCTGCAGTGTGGTTATTGTTAGGTGGCCTGTACACCACTCCCACAAGTGACTTCTTGCCTGTATTATTTCTCATCTCAACTCAAACTGCTTCTGCATCGTGATCTCCTGAACTTAGGTCATCCCTCTCTATTGCGCTAATACCATCATTAATTAACAGAGTTACCCCACCACCTTTTCCAAGCTTCCTGTCCTTCCTAAATGCCATGGAACCTCCAATATTCACATCCCAATCGATGACGCCCTGCAGCCAGATCTCTGTAATGACTATCAGATCGCACTTATTTATTCTATTTGTGCTCTCAGTTCATCTGTTTTGTTTCGAATGCTCCATGCATTCAGATACAGATCATTTAGTTTTGTCCTTTTATTATTTTTGTAACGTCTAGCCTTATCTGTTGATTTACTCTTAGATTTGCCTGCTCTGTCCCTTCCTGTCACAGTCTGTTTATCATTTCCCATATTTATACCTTTCTCTCTTGCCTTGTCTCTCCTCCTTGATTCACCATATCTTCCCAAATTTGATCCCTTGCCCCCACTATTCAGTTGAAAACTGTCTCTACTTCCCTCGTTATGTGGCTCGCTAGAACACCGGCACCAGCACGGTTCAGGTGTAGACCATCCCAACGGTACAGCCACCACTTTCACCAGTACTGGTGCCAATGTCCCACGAACCAGAACCCACTACTACCACACCAGTCTTTGAGCCACGCATTAATTTCTCTAATCTTATTTGTCCTATGCCAATTTGCACATGGCTCAGGTAATAATCCAGAGATGATTAACTTTGAGGTTCTGCTACTTAATTTGCTGCCTAGTTCCTCATACTGACTTTGCAGAACCTCTAACCTTGTCCTGCCTATGTCATTGGTACCGACATGGACCACGACGACTGGATCCTCCCCCTCCCATTGTATGTTTCTCTCCAGCCCTGAGCAGACGTCCTGAATCCTGGCACCGGCAGGCAACACAGCCGTCTGGACTCTTGCTCTTTGCTGCAGAGAACAGTGTCAATCCACCTTACTATACTGTCCCCTACTACCACTATATTCCTTTTTTCTCACTCTTTGAGCAGCAAACTTTTTTTTTTAATTTCCAAAATATACTTTATTCATAAAAACCTGTAACAATTACATTGCCAAACAGTTTAAAACAGCATCAAAAAATACAAACATTTCAAGGGAGATCAGTTTCCTTCAATACTGTCATGAGTTTCTTCCCAACCCTTACGTTTCACAATTGTCATGTCAATTACAGTTTTACATTTACAGCAATTGAGAATATTAACGATACAGTTCGAGGGGTTTCCCATGGATCCAGCCCCTCAGTCCAGCTTGGTGGGGGAACCTTACACTGTGGTCTTTCCCCATTGAGCCTTTGCTGCGGCTGCCCCAAGCTTTAGTGCGTCCCTCAGCACGTAGTCCTGGACCTTGGAATGAGCCAGTCTGCAACATTCGGTGGTGGACAACTCTTTGCGCTGGAAGACCAGCAAGTTTCGGGCAGACCAAAGGGCGTCTTTCACCGAATTGATAGTCCTCCAGCAGCAGTTGATGTTTGTCTCGGTGTGCGTCCCTGGGAACAGCCCGTCGAGCACAGACTCCTGTGTTACAGAGCTGCTTGGGATGAACCTTGACAAAAACCACTGCATCTCTTTCCACACCTGCTTTGCAAAGGCACATTCCAGGAGGAGGTGGGCGACCGTCTCTTCCCCACCACAGCCAATGCGGGGGCACTGTGCGGAGGGGGCGAGACTTCGGGTGTGCGTGAAGGATCTGACGGGGAGGGCCCTTCTCACCACCAGCCAAGCTACGTCTTGGTGCTTGTTTGAAAGTTCTGGTGATGAGGCATTCCACCAAATGACTTTGACGGTCTGCTCGGGGAACCATCCGACATGATCCACCGTTTCCTTTTCCCCTCGGGCCTTGAGGACATTCCGTGCAGACCACTGCCTGATGGACCGGTGGTCAAAGGTGTTTTCCCGCAGAAACTGCTCCACGAAGGATAGGTGGTACGGCACCGCCCAACTGCATGGAGCGTTCCGCGGCAATGTGACCGGGCCCATCCTTCGCAACACCGGGGACAGATAGAACCTCAGCACGTAGTGACACTTGGAGTTTGCGTACTGGGGATCTACACACAGCTTGATGCAGCCGCACACGAAGGTGGTCATCAGGATGAGAGCCACGTTGGGTACATTTTTCCCGCCCATGTCCAGAGATTTGAACATCGTGTCCCTCCGGACCCAGTCCATTTTAGATCCCCAGACGAAGCGGAAAATGGCTCGGGTGACTGCCACGGCGCAGGAGTGGGGTATGGGCCAGACCTGCGCCACGTAGAGCAACAACGTGAGCGCCTCGCACCTGATGACCAGGTTCTTACCCACAATGGAGAGAGATCGCTGCCCCCACATGCCCAACTTTTGTCGTACCTTGGCTACTCGCTCCTCCCATGTTTTGGTGCACGCCCCGGCCCTTCCAAACCATATCCCCAGCACCTTCAGGTAATCTGACCTGACGGTGAAGGGGACAAAGGATCGGTCAGCCCAGTTCCCAAAGAACATGGCCTCGCTCTTGCCGTGGTTAACTTTGGCTCCCGAGGCCAGTTCGAACTGGTCGCAAATGCTCATCAGTCTGCGCACGGACAGTGGATCCGAGCAGAAGATGGCGACGTCATCCATGTACAGGGAGGTTTTGACCTGAGTGCCTCCGCTGCCTGGGATTGTCACCCCTCTTATGCTCGCATCCTTCCTAATAGACTCAGCAAAGGGTTCAATACAGCAAATAAACAAGACAGGGGAGAGAGGACAACCCTGTCTGACTCCAGATTTGATCGGGAAACTTTCAGATTCCCACCCGTTGATTGACACTGCGCTACTGATGTTTGTGCAGAGCAGTTGGATCCAATTGCAGATTCTCTCCGCAAACCCCTTTTTGGAAAGCACGTCCATCATGTAGGTGTGCGATATCCTGTCAAAAGCCTTCTCCTGGTCCAGGCTGATGAGGCAGGTGTCCACCCTCCTGTCCCGTACGTAGGCGATCGTATCCTTGAGTAGCGGGAGACTATCAGAGATCTTCCTGCCGGGTACAGTACAGGTCTGATCGGGGTGAATCACCAACTCCAGAGCAGACTTGACTCGACTGGCTATGACTTTGGACAGAATCTTGTAATCAACATTAAGCAGTGAGATGGGCCGCCAATTTCTGATTTCTGCCCTGTCCCCCTTCTGCTTGTAAATGAGGGTGATGATGCCTTTTCTCATGGATTCTGACATGCTGCCGGCCAGGAGCATACTCTCGTATACTTCCAGCAGGTCCGGGCCGACCCAGTCCCACAGGGCCGAGTGCAACTCGACCGGTAAGCCGTCGCTCCCGGGAGTTTTACTCGTCTCGAAAGACTCGACGGCCTTTGTCAGCTCGTCCAGAGTTAGCGGCTTGTCCAGTCTCTCCCTCCTGCTGTCATCTAAGACCTCTGTGATAGATGACAGGAAGGACTGGGAGGCTCTGCTGTCTGTGGGCTTCGCGTCATGCAGCCCAGCATAAAAGGATTTGCTGATCCTTAGTAAATCGGACTGCGAAGACGTTACCGAGCCATCTTCTTCCTTCAGGCTGCTGATAACAGAGCTCTCTCTGTGTACCTTTTGGAAGAAGTAACACGAGCACGTCTCATCCTGCTCGATGGAGCGGACTCTGGACCGGAAGATGATCTTGGAGGCCTCCTTGGCAAAGAACGAGGCCTGCTGGCTCTTCACCTCTTGGAGGTCCTCCTTGACCTCGACCCCCATTGACTGCAACCGGAGTAGATATTGCATAATTTTCTGGAGTCGGGACACTTCCCTCTGTCTCTCTCTCGCCTTCTGAACACCTTTGTGGATGAAGAACCTCTTGATGTTCTCCTTAATCGCTTCCCACCAGTGAACTGGAGACTCAAAGAGGGGTTTCACGGTCCTCCAACCATTGTAATCCCTTTTGAGTTCCTCAACGTTCTCTGGGGTCAGCAGTGTCGCATTGAGCTTCCACGTCCCTCTGCCAACCCGCTGGTCGTCCTGCAAGTGACTGTCGGCCAGTAAGAGGCAGTGGTCGGAGAAGAACACCGGCTTGACGTCGGTGGATCCGACCGTGACAGCACGGGACACAAACAGGAAGTCAATCCTGGAACGGGCAGACCCGTCCGATCTTGACCATGTGTCTCTGCGCTGCGCTCCGTCTGCAGGTTTGCTGAAGACGTCGTGCAGTTTGGCATCTTTAACTGTTTCTATTAGGAATCTGGACGTAGCGTCCAGTTTGCTGTCGTCACTGCCGGATCGTCCAGCCGCATCGATGATGCAGTTGAAGTCACCGCCTAGGATGACCGGCCTGGACGTCGCCAGCAGCAGTGGGAGCTGCTGGAAGACGGTCAGCCGCTCGCTGCGTTGTACCGGGGCGTACACGTTGATCAACCGGAGCGGAGCGTTGTTGTACATCACGTCTGCTACGAGGAGGCGGCCGCCCACCACCTCCTTAACTTCGGAGATGGTGAAGTTACCTCCCCGCAGCAGAATACCCAGGCCGGAGGAACGGCAGTCATTACCCCCCGACCAGATCGATGGCCCATGGGACCACCATCGCGACCACTGCCTGTAGGTGCTGAGGTGTGGTATTCCACACTCCTGCAGAAACAGTAGGTCAGCTTTGACCTTGGCAAGGCAATCCAAGGTTGAAACACATCGCGTAGTAGATTTAATGCTACGCACATTAATGGAAGCAATTCGTACACCCATTTTTTACTAAAAATTAGTTGTTGCTTCCCATACCATTTGTGCTCGCTAGTCCCAGTCCTTCGGGATGTTCCTGCATACCCATCGTGTGCGCAAGCAGTTTCACGTTGGTTGGGCTCAGAAACCCCTCCTGATTTTTCATGCAGGGTTTGTGCCGCTCGGGTGACATCGGGGGGGGGGGGGGTCTTGTAGGCAGAGAGGATTGGGTTGTCCTCAGCTGCTTCCATCTGTTCCTCCTCGAAAACATCACAGCTCCCGGTCTCCAGGAGCTCAGGTGCGCCAGACGTGTCTTTGCTCCCGGTGTCCCGGAGCTGAGATGCGTTGGCCACGTCGTTACGTGTGGGGCATTGGGGTTGGGGCACGCTGGGCCCATCACAGCTTCCAGTGCCCGGGGGCTGGGATGCTCTATCATGCATCAAGGAGTTCTGCCGCCTCTTTTGAAGGGGTTGTCGCTCCAGCATTTCCCCGTCCAGTGAAGAGGAATTGTTGCAGTCTGATTCAGCAGAGAGCCTCCTCTTGCCACTGGTTTGGGTGGTGGCTTTGGGATGTTTTTTCTTTGTGGTTTTCCTCTGGACCACTTGCCACTGACCTGTTTGTCCATCTGTTGCCTCCTCCTCCATTGATTCTGTCTGTGGAGGAGGGGTTTCCGGGCGCTGGATAGGTGCTGGGTCGTTGGTTTCAGCTGCCTCCCCTTCCTTCTCAGGTTGAAGTTCCTCTCTGCGGAGAAGGTTGCTGGTCTCCTTCCGAACAGCGGACGCCTTCGTCGAACCTTCTCCCGGCCTTTCCTTGGACCTTGCCGCCTGAGCATAGCTGAGGCAACGTTTGGGGCAGGTCTTGTAGAGATGGCCTGCCGCACCGCACAAGTTGCAACACTTAGTCTGCTTACAGTCCTTGGTCTGATGGCCTTCCTCCTTGAAGTTCTTGCAAACAACCGTGCTGCAGTTGGCTGCCATGTGACCAGATTTGCCACAGGTGCGGCAAACTCTGGGCTGCCCAGCGTAGACCAAGAAGCCTCGACTTCCCCCGATAGCGAAGCTGGAGGGAGGGTGGATGATGGCTCCACTGGGATCTACCTTCAAGGTCACCTTGACCTGCCGCTTGCTGGTCCAGATCCCAAAGGGGTCCTTGACATCAGTGCTGCAGCCGGCCACCTCGACGTACCTGGCGAGAAAGGTGAGTACATCCACCACCGGAACATGGGGGTTGTAGAGGTGAATCGTCACCACCCGGTACCGTTGTGACGGAAGCGTGAAGAGCGGCTCCGCTGTGAGGATCGACAGTGGCGCCCGGTCCCCTTTCACCTTGAACGCCTTCAGAAACTTGATGCATCCCGCCACGTTCCGGAACGTCACGTCGAAGTATCCACTGCTGGGGAAATCCTGCAGGCAGAAGACGTCCGTCGCTTGAAATCCGCAGCAATCGAAGAGAAATTTCTTGATGAAGAAGGTGCGATCGACCGGTGCATCTCCTTCCTTGTCCTTCACGACCACCCGAACAGTGTTGCGCACTCCCTGGCCCGAAACTCGAAAATTGGTTATAGCCATTTTACTCAAAGTTCCCCCAGGATCAAAAGGCAATGATCATGGTCTCTTCTCAATCAAATAAGCACTGATAAGAACAGATACTGCACTTGCTGCAGATGTGTTTGCTCTGGATCACACTGGCATCCAGGAGCTCCCACATGCTGCAGCTGTGACACATCACCTGTCCTGTCATCCTTAACGTGTTTCAATTAACTACTTAATTATTTTATTCAATTGTTTATTTTATTGTATATTTTATTAAGCTTACTACTAGTTTGTTTACTATTTTAAACATTAGGACTAAAATGGACCTTAATCACTTACCAGATACTCATCAAACATGCAGCTTTTTCCAAACCAATCAACTACCTGCTTGCCTGTGATGTCACAGCTTACCAGATCCTCACCAAACAGCTCCTTCCACTGCACCGAAGCAAGAACCAAATCCTGGAAACTCACCCCAGCGGCTCTCTGTTTCCCTGCTCTCACTCTCCATTGTGATGTCACCCCTTGATTTTTTTACCCCTGCTCCGCTCCTGCCGTGCTCCTCTCTCTCTCGCTCTGTCTCTGAGTCGGTGCTTTTGACACACTTGTTAACTCTGTTCCGTTGTGCTCTTCTGTCTCTGGTCCAAAATCTGACTCTGGTGGGATTTGAATCCACAACCTTTGAATGCCTTCTTTATCATTACTTAGAAGCCCAACACGCTATCCATTGCGCCACAGAGCCACACATATTTTGAATGACATCACCAAGGCCTTTGATCTTGTCAGCAGAGACTGACTCTTCAAACGGCGATGGAAACTCGGCTGCCCTCCAGAACTCTTGGGCATCATCTCTTCTTTCCACGAGAACATGCACAGTTCCATCAGTTACAATGGAGCAACATCAGACACTTTCAAGATCAGCAGTGGGGTAAAGCAGGGCTGCACGCTGGCGCCAACTCTCTTAGGAAAAGAGGAACATAGGAGTAGGCCATTCAGCCCATCGAGCCTGATGATCATGGCTGATCATCTACCTCTATCTGCCCCTTTCCCGTGCTATCCCCATATCCCTTGATGTCATGAGTATCAAGATTTCTAACAATTTCTGTCTTGAACATGCTCAATGATTGAACTGCCACAGCTCTCTGGGGTAGAGAATTCCAATGATTCACCACCGTCTGAGTGTAGAAATTCAACCCTATCTCAGTTTTAAATGGCCTACTCCTTATTCTGAGACTTGGTCCCCTGATTTTAGACTCACCAACCAGGGCAAACATCCTATCTACATCCACACTGTCACACCCTGTAAGAATTTTATCAGTTTCAATGAGATCACCTCTCATTCTTCGAAACTTTAAGGAATACAGGCCCAGTTTCAGTCCCACCATCCCAGGGATTAGTCTGGTGACCCTCTGTTTCACTCCCTCTATGGCAAGTATATCCTTCCTTAGATGAGGATACCAAACTCTACACAATACTCCAGCGCGGTTTCACCAAGGCTCTATACAATTGCAACAAGACATCATTACTCCCGTACTCAAGACCCCTCGTGTGAAGGCCAACATACCATTTGCATTCCTAATTGATTGCTGCACCTGCACAAGAGCTTTTAGTGTCTCATGAACAAGGACACCCAGGTCCCTTTGGACATCAACACTTCCCAACCTCTCACCATTTAAGAAATACTCTGTCTTTCTGTTTATTCCACCAAAGTGGAAGTGGAGGGGTTTCCGGTATCGAGGCTTCTTGGTCTACGCTGGGCAGCCCAGAGTTTGCCGCACCTGTGGCAAATCTGGTCACATGGCAGCCAACTGCACTTATTTACACTTATTCACATTATATTCCATCTGCCATGTTCTTTCCCATTCACTTAGCCTCTCCAGGTTCCCTGGAAGCCTCTCTGCATCCTTCTCACAGCTCACACTTCACCTAGCTTTGTGTCATCTGCAAACTTGGAAATATTACATTTAATCCCCACATCCAAATCATTTATTTCGGTTGTTAACAGCTGTGGCTCCAACACTGATCCTTGCAGTACCCCAATAGTAACAGCCTGCCATCCTGAGGAGGACCCGTTATTCCTGCTCTCTGTTTTCGGTCTGTAAACCAATTCTCAATCCACACCAGTATATTATCCCCAATCCTATGTGCTCTAATTTTGTTTACTCACCTCCTGTGTGGGACATTACCAAAGCATCCATTGGTTCTCCTTTATCTGTTCTCCAGGTAACATCCTCAAAAAACTCAACGGGTTTTTTCAAACCTGTTTTCCTTTTCATAAATCTATGTTGACTCTGCCCAATCATATCATTATTTTCTAACTGTCTAGTTATCACATCCTTTATAATTGGTGTATTCTTCTCCATGCTGCTATTGTACACTTTCAGTGACTCAGATGGGGGTGTTCACCTGCATATCAGAGCTGACGACAAGCTGTTCATCTTGGCAAGACTCCACTTGGACGTAGAGACTTGGACGTAGAGACTCCACTTTCCATCAACATTGACAACCTCACTTTGGAGGTTGTCAACAGTTCACGTACCTTGGATCAACAATCACCAGCAATCTGTCCCTTGATGCTGAAATCAGCACCAGGATTGCCAATGCTGCAGCTGTCATGTCAAAGTTGAGAAGACGGGTGTGAACCGACAGCAAACTGACCGAAAATACAAAACTCCATGTGTACCAGGCTTGTGTTCTCAGCACCCTCCTTTATAGTAGAGAAGCATCAACAACTTATACAAGCCAAGAAAAGCAGCTGAACAGCTTCCACCTCCACTGCCTCAGATGGATATTGGACATCTCCTGGCAGGACAGAGTGCCGAATGAGGAAGTACACCAGCGTGCAGGGATCCGCAGCATGTTTGCCCTCTTGAGTCAGAGGCGGCTCTGTTGACTGGGCCAAATGAATGACAGTCACATTGCCAAATACATGCTCTGTGGTGAGCTTGCTATAAGCACAAGACCAACAGGTCAGGGAAAAAATCAAGTCATTTGGAGAGGTTTGAGTTAATTAAGGAGAGTGGGCATGGATTTATAAATGGAAGTTCATGCTTGATGAATCTAACTGCATTTTTTGATAAACTATCTGAGAAAGTTGATGAAGGGAATGCAGTGGATGTTGTTTATGTGGATTTTACAAAAGCATTTTCTAAAGTACCACATAAAAGGGTGGTTAACAAAATTGAGGTTCATGGATTAGGAGGGTCAGTGTCCATTTGGATAGGAAATTGGTTTAAGGACAGAAAACAGCGCGTCATATGAAATGGTTCTTGGTCAGACCGGAGGATAGTCGACAGTGGTGTTCCCCAAGGGTCAGTGCTAGAACCATTGCTTTTTTTTGCTACAGATTAATGACTTGGATCTTGGAATATCGAGTAGAATCTCAAAATATGCCGATGACACCAAACTTGGAGGAGTGGCAAACAGTGAGGATGATATGAACTGCCTGAAACAGGATCGTTATCGGCTAGTAGGTTGGGCAGACAGGTGGCAGATGGAATTTAATAGTGACAAGTGTGAGGTGATGCATTTTAGCAGAAGAAATAGGGAGAGGCAATATATACTCAATGCTACAGTTCTGAAGAGTGTGCTGGAATAGAGGGACCTGGAGTACATGTCCATCATTCTTTGAAGTTGGCAAGACATATTGCGAGAGTGGTTAGCAAAGCATGTGGGATCTTGGGCTTTATAAATAGAGGCATTGAGTACAAAAGCAGGGTTGTTATGCTGAACTCTGGTTAGGCCCCAATTGGAGTGTTGCATCCAGATCTGCTCACCAATCTTTCGAAAGGATGTGCGGATTCTTGAGAGGATGCAGAGGAGATTTACCAGAATAGTTCCAGGGATGGAGGGTTTTAGTTTCAAGGTTAGGTTAGAAAAACAGGGTTTTTTCTGCCTGTATCAAAGGAGATTGAGGGGAGAATGGATGGAGGTGTCGAAGGCTCTGACAGTTTTAGATAAGTTGGCAAGGAAACATTGTTCCCATTAACTATTGGCACAAGGACTAGGGGATTCAGATTGAAGGTTTTGGACAAGAGACGCAGGGGGAATGTGCGGAAGAGCTTTTTTACACAGTGATTGGTAATGATCTGTAACTCGCTGCCCCCGAGGGCGGAGGAAGTGGAGACAATCGTTGGTTACAAAAGAAATTTCGATGGGCATTTGAAGGAAATAAATTTACAGGGCTAGGGGGATCGAGCAGACGAGTGGGACTGACTGGATCGCTCCATGGAGAGCTGGCCTGTACTCGATGGGGCGAATGGCCTCCTTCTATACCACAAATGACCCAATGACTCGATGAGTCTATGTCACTCTCAGATTCAAGACAACAGAGTGACAGATTTAACACAACATTATAACATATGTTTGGTTTGACAAATTCAATAATAACTCGTCTCCACTCCTAGTATTTCTAAATCCCACACATTCACTATAATGTGAACAATTATTTCCTGTTGTGTCTCTCTCACATTTGTAAACTTCACTATATTGGAGTGAGGTGACATCTACTGGCGGGAAGCAAGAACTGCAATCAAGCAGCAGAAACTCCACAGTCTGTCAGGGTTAAAGAAACATTGCAATATGAGGAAATAGTGAAGGGGTTTGATCGGGTTGATGGAAACAAGATTCCACTTGTGGTATCGTATGAAGCAAGGGCCGGAAATATAAAATTGTCATTAATAAAAGAAATGAGGAATTCATGAAAAATGCATTTGCTTAGAGAATGGTTATCGAGATATACAGCACTGATATAGGCCCTTTGGCCCACTGAGTCTGCACTGACCATCAACCATCCATTTATACTAATCCTATGTTGACCCAGAATTCCCTAACACATCCCCACATTTCTCCTATCACCTACCCTGGGGCCAATTTACAACAGTCAATTTATCTATCAACCCACAAGTCTTTCGTTGTGGGAGGAAACCAGAGTACCTTGTGGAAGCCCACATAAACAACTTGCAAACTCCACACAGGCAGTATACAGAACTGAATCGGGGTCATTGAAGTTGTGAAGCTACAGTGCTCACCACTGCACCACCCTTAGAATATGGATAGAGTAAAAAGTGAGATTGGATGGACAGAAGCAGTCTGAAAAGATGGCTCAAACAAAAGGTGAAAACCCTGAAATGTTAACTCTGTTTCTCTCTCCACAGATGCTGTCAGAGGTGCTGAGTATTTCCAGCACTTTCTGTTTTTATTTCAGCTTTGTAGGATATTGTTTTGATCTGAAAAAAATGCATGATCGGCTGTGGGTGCCAGTGAAATTCCACAGGAGCGAATAAAAACCATGCCAACAGTGGCTCGTTGGTCTAGGGGTATGATTCTCGCTTTGGGTATATAAGTGATTAATATGTGAGAGGTCCTGGGTTCAAATCGCAGATGAGCCCTTCTCTGTTGCCATTTTTAGTTTAAGGTCATCGATTGCTTTCAGCCTTCCAGAAAGCGGAATCGATTTGCAAACTGAGCCTGCTTGAGGACCGGGGAACTGGATTCAAAGAGCTTGTCGACAAAATTGAAATGAACAAAATATACAGATTGTCAAGTGGGAATATAAGGTTGCAACAGTAACTAAAGGCCTGCTCGTGTCAGCAAATGAAACCCGACCCAAGCCTGACAGCACCACATCTGACCTGGTCCGAGTCCTTTCATTTTTTTCCCGTGCCCGAACTGACCACCAGAATGTTCAGTTAAACTTGCTTCCGTTTTTCACTTTTTAAGCTTGTGCAGGGAAGGCAACAAAAACTGTAACTGGACTTGAAAGGTTGTTTAAATGTGCATTAAGATTAGAGCTACGTACCGGAGGTGATGAGCTGAAGATTGTTACCATTGACTTTAGTGATTGTGAGATCACTAGTTAAAGAGAAAGTCATGGAGTTGTGCCCAGACAGGTTGTCCCACACTGTACTGATTAAAATATTGCCCGAAGGCTAGAAAATATCATTATACATTCCCTGGACTCCTGCTTTACAGGTTGAAATACTTTCTGCAAGTTTATCCAGAGAGCAGGTGAGATGCAGAGACCAGGAAAGTCTTGAGTGATTAATTATTATAAAATATACATTCTTATATTAAAGAGATTGTGCTCTACCTTCGATGGAATCGCTCACTGCAGACTAGTGCGGAGTGTTTCCCGCCTTGACGTCCTGGCTGTCACTGGATCTTGAGTCCAGGCCTCTGGATTACTGGTCCAGTAGTCTTTGAAATTTCTCCCTTGATCTAATATTTTAATCTGGTAAGTCAGATTTTACAAAAAAAAATTAAATGATTTAAGACTGCTTCGTGTTCAACAGTGCCAAATGAATAAAGAAATTCAAATATATTCAAAATTATATATCAACTATTAAATACTAATGCCCAGCTTTGAATACAAAAAATGCCTCTAATTGTGTTCTGGTCTGGAATGGAATTCTTCAGTGTTTCTGTTTAGCTTGGATTGACTCATTGATTTTCGTGTTTTTCACTTTGTCGATGCCTTTGAATAATTGTGGATCCTTCTTCAGGGTGTCTTCTTTCACCAGGTAGTTCTGACCTCTGATGATGTTGATCGTAATCAGCTTCAATTTGCTGATAGTTTTGGAAGTGAGCAGATTTCCTTTGCTTCAGTTTACAACATGGAACTTAGTCTGACGTGTGGACCCATGGGAGGATTTGAAAGCTGCCCTTGCATACAGTTGCCTCCATCCAAACAGAGGTACAGTAGAAGTGACATATTCAGTTCAGTCTGTCGATCATGGGACTTTTAATCTCAGGGTTGTGAGTTTGAGCGCCATTTAGTTTTTCAATTTTTAGGCTTCATTAGCAGAGAGTACAAGGAGTGTTAGAAATGAAATTCAACAACAGTATGAGAAACGCTCTCTTTCATTCGGGACTCTTAACTCTCTGCAGCATCTCGCTGTGAAAGATTGAACTTTATCTCATTTCTTTTTCAGCTGGGAGTCAGTGCGGCTCAGTGGGACTTCTGGCTGTCTCCCACCTCACAATCCATCAGTGCTGAGAAAGCAATGGGAAATATTACTCATGGCTGAGTAAGCAGAGGACACCGATTTAAGGTGAATGGGAAAAGAACCAAAGGCAACATGAGGAAAAACCTTTTTTATGCAGCAAATGGTTAAGATCTGATATGTACTGCCTGAGAGTGTGACGGAGGAAGATTCAACCACAGCTTTCAAAAGGATATATGATAATTATCTGAAGGGAAAAAAAATTCAGGTTTTCATGGAATACATGAGGATGTGGCATGAGCTGAGTTGCTTGTGCAGAGAGGCAGCACAAGCACGATGAGCTGAAACCTCCTTTTGTACTGTAAGTATTCTGTGATCTATGATTCTACACAAAGTGAAACCAACACTCACATCTGAGAAACTGACAGGTACAGTGTAAACCCCACACTAACAAACCAGCAAATGCCAGGGACAGAGTAAAACCAACAGTCCTAGACAACAAACTGACAGATACTGTGTGAAACCCAAAAATCACTTATCAGGATTTGGCAGTTAATGTGTAAAAACCTCTCTTCAATATCCATACTGCAAGGTACAAAGAAAATTAGGTCCAAACCCAGGCTCATCCTTCGAAGACTGAGAGATAAAGAGCAAATCACAGACTCACCTACAAGAGGCTGACAAGTACAGAGAATAAAATAGACGGGGTGCAGATTAAAAACACATGCATGTAACGGATACTGATAGGGATAGAATCAAACCCTTTCTCACACATGACACGAAAATTGGTGGTGTCGTAAATAGTGAGGAGGAAAGCCTTAGATTGCAGGCCAATATAGATCGTCCGAGGCAGAGAATATAAGAGCAGGGAGGTTATGACGGAGCTGTATAAAATGCTAGTTAGGCCACAGCTGGAGTACTGTGTACTGTTCTGGGCACCACACGATAGGAAGGATGTGATTGCACTGGAGAGGGTGCAGAAGAGAGTCACCAGGATGTTGCCTGGGCTGGAGCATTTCAGCTATGAAGAGAGACTGAAAAGGCTAGGGTTGTTTTCCTTAGAGCAGAGAAGGCTGAGGGGAGATAAGATTGAGGTTTACAAAATTATGAGGGGCATTGATGGGTTAGATAGGAAGAAACATTTTACCTTAGCGGAGGGGTCAATAACCAGGTGGCATAGATTTAAGGTAAGGGGCAGGAGGTTTAGATGGGATTTGAGGAAAAAAATTTTACCCAGAGGGTGGTTGGAATCTGGAACGCACTCCCTGAAGAGGTGGTAGAGGCCGGAACCCTCACAACATTTAAGAAGTATTTACATGAGCACTTGAAATGCTATAGCATACAAGGCTACGGGCCAAATACTGGAAAATGGGATTAGAATAGTTAGGTGCTTGATGGCCAGCACAGACACAATGGGCTGAAGGGCCTGTTTCTGTGCTGTATAACTCTATGACTCTATATCAGAAACTGATAGATCTGGACAAAAGCTGATGTTCACATAATGTTGTTGACAGATATGTGGTGAAACTCACTTTTTTTTTTATTTCCAAAATATACTATGTTCATAAAAATCTGTAAAAATTACATTCCCAAACAGTTTAAAACAGCATCAAGTCAAAGAATACAAACAGTGCAAAGGTGATCAGTTACCTTCTGTACAATCATGGGTTGCCTCACAACCCTTCCATTTCATTGTCATGCCATATACATTTTTACATTTACAGCACACAAAATTTCTCCCATACAGTTCGAGGGGTTTCCCATGGATCCAGCCCCTCAGTTCAGCTTGGTGGGGGGACCTTACACTGTGGTCTTTCCCCATTGAGCCTTTGCTGCAGCTGCCCCAAGTTTTAGGGCGTCCCTCAGCACGTAGTCCTGGACCTTGGAATGTGCCAGTCTGCAACATTCGGTGGTGGACAACTCTTTTCGCTGGAAGACCAGCAAGTTTCGGGCAGACCAAAGGGCGTCTTTCACCGAATTGATAGTCCTCCAGCAGCAGTTGACGTTTGTCTCGGTGTGCGTCCCTGGGAATAGCCCGTAGAGCACAGACTCCTGTGCTACAGAGCTGCTTGGGATGAACATCGACAAAAACCACTGCATCTCTTTCCACAAAGTTAACTCACATAGCAATAGCAGAAACAGTCACAAACCAAAAACTGAAACATACAGAGTAAAAACCCACATTCTCACACCAGAAATTCACGGCTACAAAGTGAAGCTGACTCTCTCCTCCCAGGCACTGACAGGTACAAAAGAAAACACGCACTAACATACCAGGAAATGAAATGTAGGAAATAAAACCTGATTATCATGTCAGAGATTGGCATTAATGACAGTTGTGGTACCCAGAATGCTCTGCGCTCCAGAATTTGCCTTGTCTCTGATAAGGAGCAGGCGCGGTAGTGGCTGACCTCCATCTGCAGCTGGAGCGGAATATTCACAAAGTGCAGGGAGACCGCGCCCGTAGCGGGTGCACACAGCTGGAGCAGGGCGTCAAAGCCACAATAGGATGGAACAATCCCGTTTGTGTCCCTGCGGGTGGCGGTGAAGCTTTTCCCTTTGAGGCGTCCCGAAACTGCCCGCCAGCAAGGTCAACTGGTCAGAGAGCGTCTGTAAATGGATAGGAATTGGGGATTGGGCAGGGAGCGTCTCTAAATGAATAAGAATTGGGGATTTGGCAGGGAGCGTTTTTTTATCCATTCGTGGGATGTGGGCGTCGCTGGCTCGATCTCAGCTGCAGTAATGTGTCCTGTTCTGGGCACCAGGTTTCAGAAAGGACATCAAAGCTTTTGAGACAGTTCGGAGGAGATTTACGAGAATGATACCAGAGATGAGGGGTTTCAGTTCTCTGGACAGGGTGGTGAAGCTGGAATTGTTGGCCAACAATGTCAAGGGGAGGTGAGGAGAGATCTTTTTACCCAGTAACTGATTCGGATTTGGAATGAATTGTCTGACAGGGTGCTGGAAACAGATTCAATTATAACTTTCATAAAGGAATTAGACAAATATTTAAAAGTGAATTTCTCCAGGACTATGGGGAAATAGGCAGGGGGTTGGACTAATTGCATCATTTTTTTCACAGATTCAGCACAGGCACAAAAGACCGATTGGCCTCCTTCTGTGCTGTATGATTCTATGAAATAGTGACAGTCAGGGCAAGTCTGTATAAGAAGGAGAAATGGAGACAGGTCAGGGAGAGCACATCACCAAAACTGGGAGATACTACATTGGACAGGGAGGGTCGGAGGGGGAGAGAGCACGTACATACAGTCAGAATCAGCACCTTCAGGGGAGGAGAGAGAGAGGAACCAGTGAGTGTAGAACTGAACCCAGCCAGAGTCAACCTGCTGAAACACCAGTGAGTTCACACTGGGGAGAGATCATTTACCTGCTCCGTGTGTGGGAAGGGGTTCACTCAGTCATCCAACCTCACTGAACATCAACTTGTTCACACTGATCAGAGACCTTTTCAATGTCCTGACTGTGAGAAGAGCTTGAAAAGCAGTAATGATCTGCTGAAACACCAACACATTCACTCTGGGGAGAGGCCGTTCCCCTGCCATGTGTGTGGGAAGGGATTCACTCAGTCATTCAATCTGCTGCAACATCAGCAAGTTCACATGTAACTGCAGGGGTTGGATTCTGCTGTTGTTGCTGCTATTCATCACTTTCAGAGACAAAGTTGGGTCTTACTTTATAACAAGTGTAGTCCAGAGCAAAAGCGTCTTCTTAATGTTTAGATAAACGGGAGAAGAAACCGGGAAGTGGCGGCGAGGATGGGGGAGGTGCTGCACCATCACTTTAATGGTACACCCTCCCTCCCCCGGGGTCCTTGCTGCACGTCCGCCAGGCCTGGCAGCTCTGATTGGGGTCGTGAGAGCCCCTGAGACTCGGTGCAGCTGAGGCTGCGCTCACCCCCGCTCAGCTCTGTTGTGATATTTAAAATACGAAAGGCCTATTGGACTGAGAGCTGATCTGGAATTTCGAAAGCAGCATTACTGGAGGCTCATTGCTGCTCAGCACAATCTCACCCCCGATCCTGGGAATTGTTGATTCTACACCCTGTAGTTCAGTTCTTCACTTAACTAGAGGGGGAGATGTGTGAGCAGAAAAACAGAGCAAATTAAAAAACACAGCTGGACAGATGTGCAACAGGTCAATCCACTGTTACAATAACTCCATCACTGACTCCCTCCTGACAGTAACCAACCCTTTCACAGAGACTGTGGGTGGCTCTGAAAAGAGCCTTTGGTTTATCAGATGACATTTTGGCTGCTTTACTTTTTCTGGGAGCTCTGAGCGCTGGTTTTCTTGGGCAGCAGCAAGGCCTGGATATTAGGCAGCACCCCGCCCTGAGCGATGGTCACGTCTCCCAGCAGCTTGATGAGCTCCTCGTTGTTGCGGACGGCCAGCTGCAGGTGTCTGGGGATGATGCGGGTCTTCATGTTGTCCCGGGCCACGTTACCGGCCAGCTCGAGGATTTCAGCGGTCAGATACTCCCGCATTTTGCAGCGCCAACATCATCACATTTCCGCAACAAATCCATCTTGGTGCATGCGTGAGAAAGCGTCATTGGGTATCTAGCCACCCCATCCCCCCACCACTTGGCTGGAGGAAGTGGCTGAATGGGAGATTTTGAAGCTGTAGCTCTCCCCCCTCGGCAACTCACTCCAGGCCTCGACGATTCCCCCCCTCAGCCGCTCGCTCCAGACCTCGCTGCTCCCCCACCCCCCCACTCCCCTGGCCAGTTGTTCCTCGCTTCGCACCACCCCACTCTCTGGCCACTCGCTCCAGGCCCTGCCGCTTCCCTCCTCTCAGCCACTCACTCCTACGTCGCCCTGTCACTCCTTGCGGCCCTCCTGCTTCTACAGGTGGCGCCTGGTGAAGAAATGTGGGAGCGAGTGTCACGGCCAGAGCTAGCAGCTGTGGGCTGGGCTGGGACAGGGTGGGGGGTGGGGGTGCGGAGAGCGAACAGCCAGAGTGCGGAATTTCGCCAGTAGGGAGGAGGGGGAGAAAGCGAGTTGCAGAGGGGGGAGAGTGGTCAGTGGGGTGGGAGCTAGTAGCTGCGTTCGGGTGAAGTCAGTCCTGGTCAGTTATATAAACAAATCACAATAACGAATTGGCAGCACATTTTATCCTCTGCCCGATTTTCCTTTCCATCGATCGGGGTGCTAATTCACTATCTTCCAATGGAAATTCAATCATAAAATTCCTTTTGTATTTAATAGGATTACTGAAATGTTAAATGGATCTGAGGATTACAGTTAGTATTGGCAAACGCACCCGAGTGAATTAGCACCCCAATCGATGGAAAGGAAAATCGGGGAAAGTATAAAATGTGCTGCCAATTCGTTATTGAGATTCGTTGAGTAATTCGATTCTGCCCAACACTGAAATTGGCGGCTTTTTTGAATTCAACCTTTCTGCCAGGACGACAATTTAAGCCAATGATTTGCTGTATTTTCTAATTCGAGGCTCGGCAATTGGTTAAGACAAACGAATGGGAAGAGGGTGACCAATCAGAAGTGGGCTCTGGATAGCGCGGGCTCAAACTGCGGGAATTCCAGGTCCCTGAATGAATGAGCTGAAACTGATCAGTTTCACAAACCCTGTCAGTTTCAGTGCAGGAAACACCGTCTCGGGGGAAATAACATCACAAGTGGGTCTGGTTCCAGTGACCGATTTAACGGCTGCTGCAAAACTCCCGGATTCCCTCATTGCAGCGAAATCATTTTGAAATTCTATGAAAACAATGAGTGATTCTGGAGGAGTGATGTGGCTTTTCACTGAGGGTATGTGTGGACTGGGGAAATAACTAACTGTTGAGCCTCGGGCACTGTTCACACAGCCCGTTTAGAAAATCAAATCCACTGCACATCCTTGCTGCAAATGAAATGTCAAATTTGGGGATTCTAGTTTTGTATCTCGAACACAGCACAGATTTATTCCAGACAGTTCTAAACAGCCTATCCCAGCTCCCGTTTCTAGGTCACTGCTCTCTCTGTGAGGCGGTGGGTGGCTCTTAGAAGAGCCTTTGTTGTGTTTGCTGGAAAGGGTCGAGTTGTTCAGCCGCTGAATCCGCAGAGAGTGCGGCCCTGCCGTTTCAGAGCGTACACCACATCCATGGCAGTGACCGTCTTGCGCTTGGCGTGTTCAGTGTAGGTGACCGCATCCCTGATCACATTCTCCAGCAAAACCTTCAACACCCCGCGAGTCTCCTCATCGATCAAACCCGAGATCCGCTTGATCCCGCCACGGCGAGCCAGGCGGCGGATTGCTGGTTTGGTGATGCCCTGGATATTATCAGGAAGCACTTTGCGGTGCCGCTTTGCTCCGCCTTTGCCCAGTCCTTTCCCTCCTTTACCTCTGCCAGACTTTCTTTTATTAATTTCCAAAATATACTTTATTCATAAAAATCAGTAAAAAAAAACATTACAAAACAGTTCCAAAAAGCACCAAGTCAAACAATACAAAGAGTGCAAAGGAGATCAGTTTCCTTCAATACAGGAGTGAGTTGCCTCACAACCCTTCCATTTCATTGTCATGCCATGTACATTTTACAGCAAACAAATATTTTCTGGCTACAGTTCGAGTGGTTTCCCATGGATCCAGCTCCTCCGTTCAGCTTGGTGAGGGGACCTTACACTGTGGTCTTTCCACATTGAGCCTTTGCTGCGGCTGCCCCAAGTTTTAGTGCGTCCCTCAGCACGTAGTCCTGGACCTTGGAATGTGCCAGTCTGCAACATTCGGTCATGGACAACTCTTTGTGCTGGAAGACTAGCAAGTTTCGGGCAGACCAAAGAGCGTCTTTCAACGAATTAATAGTCCTCCAGCAGCAGTTGATGTTTATCTCGGTGTGCGTCCCTGGGAACAGCCCATAGAGCACAGACTCCTGTGCTACAGAGCTGCTTGGGATGAACCTCGACAAAAACCACTGCATCTCTTCCACACCTGCTTTGCAAAGACACATTCCAGAAAGAGGTGGGCAACGTCTCTTTTCCACCACAGCCACCTCGAGGGCCGCGTGTGGATGGGGTGAGACTTCGGGTGTGCAGGAAGGATCTGACAGGGAGGGCTCTTCTCACCATCAGCCAGGCTACATCTTGGTGCTTGTTTGAAAGTTCTGGTGATGAGGCATTCTGCCAGGGGACCATCCGACAGGATCCACCATCTCCTTTTCCCGTAGGGCCTTGAGGATATTCCGTGCAGACCACTGCCTGATGGATTGGTGGTCAAAGGTGTTTTTCCACAGAAACTTTTCCATGAAGGATAGGCAGTACGGCACAGTCCAACTGGATGGAGCATTCCGCGGCAATATGACCAGGCCCATCCTTTGCAACACTGGGGACAGATAGAACAACAGCACGTAGTGACACTTGAAGTTTGCAAACTGGGGATCTACACACAGCTTGATGCAGCCGCACACAAAGGTAGCCATAAGGATGAAGGCGACGTTGGGTACATTTTTCCCGCCCTTATCCAGAGGTTTGAACATCGTGTCCCTCCGGACTCGGATCATTTTGGATCCCCAGATGAAGCGGAAAATGGCTCAGGTGATCGCCACAGCGCAGGAATGCGGTATGGGCCAGACCTGCACCACGTACAGCAATGTGAGCGCCTCGCACCTGATGACCAGGTTCTTACCCATAATGGAGAGAGATCGCTGCTCCCGCATGCTCAGCTTCTGTTGTACCCTGGCTACTCGCTGCTTCCAGGTTTTGGTGCACGTCTCAGCCCTTCCAAACCATATCCCCAGCACCTTCAGGTAATCTGACCGAACGGTGAAGGGGACAAAGGATCGGTCAGCCGAGTTCCCAAAGAACATGGCCTCGCTCTTGCCGTGTTTAACATTGGCTCCCAAGGCCAGTTCGAGCTGGTCGCAGATGCTCATCACTCTGCGCACAGACAGTGGATCCGAGCATAAAACGGCGACGTCATCCATGCACAGGGAGGTTTTAATCTGAGTGCCTCCGCTGCCTGGGATTGTCACCCCTCTGATGCTCGCATTCTTCCTAATAGACACAGCAAAGGGTTCAATACTGCAAACAAACAAGACAGGGGAGAGAGGACAGCCTTGTCTGACTCCAGATTGGATCGGGAAACTTTCTGATTCCCACCCATTGATTGAGACTGCAGTACTGATGTTTGTGGAGAGTAGTTTGATCCAATTGCAGATTCCCTCCCCAAACCCCATTTTGGAATGCACATCCATCATGTTAGTGTGCGATATCCTGTCAAAAGCCTTCTCCTGGTCCAGGCTGATGAGGCAGGTGTCCACCCTCCTGTCCCGTACATCGGTGATCATATCCCTGAGTAGCGCAAAGCTATCAGAGATTGTCCTGCCTGGTATAGTACAGGTCTGATCAGGGTGAATCACCAACTCCAGAGCAGACTTGAATCGACTGGCTATGTCTTTTGACAGAATCTTGTAGTGAGCATTAAGCAGAAATTGGGCCACCAATTTCTGATTTCTGTCCTCTCCCCCTTCTGCTTGTCGATGAGGGTGATGATGCCTTTCCTCATGGATTCTAACATGCTGCCAGCCTGGAGCATACTCTTGTTTACTGGCAGACATGTCGATTCTTTCCTCAAATCAGTGCACAATAAAAGAGACTGATTCTGTCAGGCTCCTTTTTATACAGGCCACCTGGACCTGGCTGAGAAAGGCAGAGTGAGAGCAGGGAGGGGAGGAGACAAGAGTGAAGATTAAACAGAGAGCTAGATGGAGGAGACACCCAGAGTGACAGACAGAGAGAGAACGGCCCCTCATCTTTCAGCTCCACCTCCAGTTTCCTCCGGGCTGCCAATTTCAAACCCTTTATTAACAGTAGAACCAAAACCCAGCTCTCCACACAAACCCTTCCAGACTCGGCCTTCATAGTCAAGGCATTCCAGAAAGCCGGAACTTTTAAATATGGTCCCGATGCAATTAACACTCAGTAATATTCCCACCAAAACACAGTCCATTCTTTTCTAAGAAACCTCCTCAGTAACATCACCATTTCCTCACACATCCGCTTCCTGCAGTTTACAAACACCCTACTGCAGCTGTTTGGGGAATCTCCTGTGTTAAGATTGGAGTTGGAAAGCGGCCTTTACCCGGCAGTGTTATCGTCTCACACTGAATCTGCCAGACATCCTGTTCTCTTTATTGCGAGAGAGAAAGCACGGATTTAGGAAATGCTCATTTGAAATGATCTCTATTGAGAACGAGCCCGGCCGTGGGACAGGTATTCCAGTGCAAAGAGCTGTCCATGACCGAGTGTTGCAGAATGGCACATTGCAACGTCCAAGACTATGTGCTGTGGGACGGCATTAAAGCTTGGGGAAGCCACCATGGAGACTCAATGGGGAAAGTCTGCAGTCTGAGGCCCTAGTAGGCCATAGTACAGTGAGGGGCTGGAACCTGTGTAAAACCCCTCGGGCTGTTTGCACCAGAGAATGTTTGATGTGTAATGTAAATACTGTAAATATAACCTGTGCAGGCAGGGATAGTGAGATACATCATGTACATTATTGAAGGAAGCTGATCTGTATTGTACCTTATGTAATATTAAATTTGAACTGCTTTGCAATGTAATTGCACAAATTATATGAATAAAATACATATTGTGCAAAAGAGAGCAGCTTTCCTGTCAACACACACCTTGTCTCAGGGCACAACTTTCCTGTGATCTTGTCACACCCAACTTCGCTCTATATCTTCTGACACACACACTTTACAGTCTGTCATTTCCAAAAACAAGCATTCTAAAATCAAAAGATCTTTTGTTTATTTCTCCTTTCTTTTCATTTCTCCTCTATTCTTCTCAATCACTCCCTTCAACAGTCCTATTCAGATCAAGGTGGAATGTGAATAGTGTCACAACTCACCTGACACTATTATTACCCTTCTTTTCTCTTGTCTCATTCAATGGGAAAGTTTTATTCACCAGTCTGTTGCTGTTTTACACTCTTGCCATACCATCTGGTATTGCATCCATCTGAATTCTGTGCTTTCATGGCCTTACATATCTTTTCCGCTTCTGGATGATTTGTTTGCTTCAGTTCCATTCAACCAGGCTGGACCACAGGGAAGCTTAGAACCTTTGCCTTGGACGGGTCCACGTTGATCCATTACATTCAGAATCACCTCCGTGAAATAACTCCATAGTACAACTACAGTAACCACACAGAATCTGCTTCAAACACTCCTCCACATTTTATCTGTTCTGACCGTCAACACCTCCAGCTCTTTTGTTTAAGTGGAACCCATCAGGTGTGTATAGGCTCCTTCTATTCTGAAAGCTGCAGCACTGGTTCAGGGAATTCAGCCCTGTTTCTCTACTCGAAAGGATCAGCCATGCTTGATCTGCCTCGTATTTTGCTTTTATTGCAACGTTACAAGACCTCCAATCCTCTGGCACCACACCTGTATCCAGTGAGGGATTGGAAAATGATGGTCAGACCTTCCACTATTTCTTAAAAGCAAAATACTGCGGATGCTGGAAATCTGAAACAAAAACAAGAAATGCCGGATTCACTCAGCAGGTCTGGCAGCATCTGTGGAAAGAGAAGCAGAGTTAACGTTTCGGGTCAGTGACGTTAACTCTGCTTCTCTTTCCACAGATGCTGCCAGACCTGCTGAGTGAATGCGGCATTTCTTGTTTTTGTTCCACTATTTCTTCCCTGGCTTCTTTCAACAGCCTGGGGTACATTTCATCTGGTCCTGATGAATTATCCACATTCAAGGATGCTCATCCCATTAAGACTTCCTCTCTCCTTAAGTTATCACGTCCAATACTTCACACTCCTCCTCCTTAATAACAATATCTGCATCACCCTCTCATTCGGGAAAACAGTAAAGTATTCATTAAGGATATTGGCAACATCTTCCACCCCGATACAAAGGTTACATTTTTGATCTTTTATGTGCCCTGCTGTTTGTTTAGTTGCCTCTTACTCTAATGTTTTAATGCAACATCTTTGGGTCCATTGTTATTTTGTTTGTCCATGTTCTTTCCTGCTTTTTCTTTGCTTTTTGCCGCTGCTCCCAAACGCCTCCAGTTCAGTCAAAACACAACTTGTCAGAAGTGGAACTCGAACCCACGCCTCCACTGGGGAATGCGACCTGAACGCAGCACCTCAGACCGCTCGACCATCCTGACTGCCTGCGATGTACTATCAATGCTAAGGAAATTATTCATTCTTTGTGAAAGTATTTGTGAGATTGTGGAAATGTCTGGAAGAGGAAAGACCAGCGGGAAAGCTCGGGCCAAGGCCAAGTCTCACTCCTCCCGGGCTGGACCGCAGTTCCCGGTGGGCCGTGTTCACAGGCTCCTGAGAAAGGGTAACTATGCTGAGCGTGTGGGTGCCGGAGCCCCGGTCGATCTGGCTGCTGTGCTCGAGTATCTGACCGCTGAAATCCTCGAGCTGGCCGGTAACGCGGCCCGGGACAACAAGAAGACCCGCATCATCCCCAGACACCTGCAGCTGGCCGTCCGCAACGACGAGGAGCTCAGCAAGCTGCTGGGAGGAGTGACCATCGCTCAGGGCGGGGTGCTGCCTAATATCCAGGCCGTGCTGCTGCCCAAGAAAACCAGCACTCAAGAGCTCCCAGAAAAAGTAAAGCGGCCAAAATGTCATCTAATAAACCAAAGGCTCTTTTCAGAGCCACTCACAGTCTCTGTGAAAGGGCTGGTTACTGTCAGGAGGGAGTCAGAGATGGAGTTATTGGAACAGTGGATTGACCTGTTTCACATCTGTCCAGGTGTGTTTTCAGTTCCCTCTCTGGATTTCGCTCTGTTACTCTGCTCACACATCTCCCCCGTCTAGTTAAGTGAAGAAGTGAACTGCAGGGTGTCAGAATCAACAATTTAATAAATCCCGCTGCTTTCGATTTGATAAATCCCGAGATTATCCCGGCACATTAACGGGAACTGGTTCGGAGCTGATGAATTAATTTAATAATGGAAGTGTCCGGGTTAATTCTCTGTTTTTCATTTGGACAGTTTGAATTGTGTTTTTTTTTCTTCTCTCTGGTGATCTGAGCGCCGCTTCTCAATGAGAATCTGCTCCCGGAACAGAGTAAATGCAGGAAGGAAGAGGCCATTCTCGGGATCTGTGTTTCTCTCCTAACCTGATCTGTTTAGACCGCACTGTTCCCAGAGGACGGAATCAGTGCGAGTTGTGCACACACAGGAGCTGAGTCTACTGCAGCGCTTTAATATGTACCTTCTCCCCGGCCCTCCCTATTCTCCGGACACAGAGCTGTCTGTTTCCCCCGGCGGCGGGAGAGAGTCGGGGATTCTCTCCCCGCAGTGTCAGGGTCTGCAAACCCGGGGAACTGGCGGTTTCAGTCAGAGTGACCGAGCTGCCTTACATATCCTGTGTACTAATCTCCAATTGATTCAAATATTAGTGAACTCATTGGGTAATGTTTGGAAATAACCCTCATGTGAACGGACCCGGCTCCATTAATGCCTTCCAAATAAAACTGGGATCCATTTCTTTTCCCCAAATGCCAGCTAACGGATCCCAGGAGCGGGGTTGAGATTGTGTTGAGCAGCAATGAGTCTCCGGTAATGCTGCTTTCTAAATTCCAGATCAGCTCTCAGTCCGACAGGCCTTTCGGGAAAGTGATGTGACAAAACAGAAACCATGTGGCCGCCCCTCCAATCTAATGGGTTTGATGATGAACAGAGATGGCAGCTCTTTCCTTTGCTGATTTGGTGGCTCTGAAAAGAGCCCTTGTTACACTTGTTACTGAAGCTGGGTTTTAGGTGCGTTCCCCGCGGATGCGGCGGGCCAGCTGGATGTCTTTGGCCATGATGGACCGGGATCATTCTGGTGAATCTGCTCATTTTCCGGCAGAAGCATCAGTCGCTGTTTGAACTGTTTAAAGTCAGGGGTGTATTAGCAGCCAGAAAGTGAAGGGCAGTTCATTGCTCCCTGCAGCATTATCCGCCTCTTTCAGGAGAAAAGATCAGAAACCGCTCGTTTCTGTCAGTCCCCGAGAAGCCTGTGAGAAGCGGTTAGTCGCTAATTTGTTCCTTTTACAGAGTGGAAGCTGATATTTGTCCCGTTTTAAATTGCTGAACCGGACCTTCCTCCCGCCGCTTACAGTTAACAGATTGACAAATGAAAACGATTCCTAACATCGCGTCAGGATTTTGTGACGGTAAATACAGTAAAACAGAACATAAAATGAGAGGTTTTGAAATTGTTGCCTGAAAATTGAAATTTTCCATCACTTCAATTCCTTCCTGCTCTGGAATTGCCGGGCTTTTTCCAATTGGAAATTCTAAGCCAATGAGAACTTCTATTTACTTATATGTGATTCTCCTATTGGTTAAGAATTGGATTGAGAAGCGGGTGACCAATCAGAGACAGAGTCAAACTGTGGGGATTCCAGGCCCCCAGTAACTGAGCTGAAACTGTTCAGATTGACAAACCCTGGCAGTAGCTTCACACATTGGACACTTCACACTGAGTCATTCAAGGGCTGGTGTGAGAGAAGCTTCAGATCCTGTCATTACTCTCTGACTCATTATTTATCCAGAACCAAACAATTAGTAAATGTGAAGCAGTGAAGAGACTTTTCACTCTCACTGCAGAATGTGTCATCTGGGGAAATAAGGAACTATTATATTCGGAGATTCCAGGTACATTCCTCCCTGAACAAATCCATTCCTAACATTCCCGATCACAGCCTATCCCAGCTCCTGTTGTCACCCGACTCCAGCTGAATTGGAGAAACTCATGTGTTGGGGTTTGAGTTGTGAGGTGGGGTTTCTCCGCCAGTGTTACTGTCTTACAGACTCTCCCCCTGAATTTGTGAACTGAGACTGCACCGAACACATCCCCAGTTAGAGTGAGGGCCGGATATCCCTCTGTTCTTTAACAGAGAGTGGGGAAAGGGCTGGGTGGAGGGGAGTCACCAGGGATCCTGGATTTACTCCAAATCATTTTCATGTGGAATCTGCAGGCGGGACCGGGACAGGGATCATTTGATCAGGGGATCAGCTCTTTCCTGAGAGATGTGGGTGGCTCTGAGAAGAGCCTTTGTGTTCAGATGTTTACAAGTTTCCCGCGCTTTCACTTCTTTCCAGACCCTGCTTTCTGAGACTTCGCTGCTTTCGGCTTGACCTTGCTCTTCCATGTCTGCACTTTCTTCAGTGCCTTTCCGCCCGCCGCACTCTTGCCTTTTTTGACCTTCTTCGCAGGAGACTTTTTCTGAAGCACTGCTTTCTTCACCGCCTTATTTGGTGTTGCCGCCGCCTTGCTGCTCGTTTTCTTGGCTGTTACTTTCTTTGTTGTCACTTTCTTGTCTGCTGGTTTCTTCACTAAAGATTTCTTGTCTGCTGGTTTCTTCACTGAAGATTTCTTGTCTGCTGGTTTCTTCACTAAAGATTTCTTGGCTGCTGGTTTCTTCACCTTCTTTCCCACTTTTCCCTGGGTTTTCCTTCTTGCTGATTTTGAAGGAGCCGGAGGCGCCCTGTCCCTTGCTCTGCACCAGGGAGCCTTTGTTCACATTCCTCTTGATACTTTGCTTGATCTGGGTCTTGAGCTTCTCCTGAGCGGTGGCAGACCAGCAAGGAATCAACTACCAGCTAGCGTATAAAGGGAGACCAAGGCTCAGGGCCTTCAGTTGCCTGGAGGGGAGTCGGACAGGCAGCGGAACCTGTGAGGAACCACAATCCAGGAAGGATGAGAAGGTCATTGTCAGGGTACAGAGGAGATTAAGTTAAAGATTTACCAGTTTATAAGCAAGCGCAGAGCCAAGGAACGGTGCTGGGGCAGATCAAATAATAGGAAGCTGTGATCAGTTAGAAGGCAAGAGTGATTAAATGACAGAAGAGATGATGGTGCAAGGCAAAAGTCAGGGAAAGAATAAGTAACATTTTGTAAGCACAGATACCAGGAGTAGGGTTTGACTCCACGCAGACACATATCCATTGGATCTTAAGTCCAACTCCTTAACCACTCGGCCATCCTGTTACATTAACCCACCACTGAAAATGAAATTTAATGTGATCCGGGTGCCATCTGGCCTTTTCCAATATAAAGTTTTGACTCCTCTCCCATGCTAAATTGGACCCTTCATTATTTATGAACCTCAATCGGATCACCCCTCAGTCTAGGTTTCTCTAAGGTGTAGGGTTCCAACTCTTTTAGTCTAACTTGATAACCAAGATGTCTTATACTGGGAATTCGTCGAATGTCTCTCCTCTGTACCCTTTTCAAAGCCTCAATATCACCCATCATGTGAGGAGACCAAGACTGGATACAATATTCCAAGTGAGTCCTGACCAAGGTTTCATAAAAGGACAAATTCGGGACATCTCAGATACTGAAGGAGTCCGTGTCCAGAAGCAGCAAGACCTGGACAACATTCAGACTTGGGCTGCTAAGTGGCAAGTAACATTCACACCACATAAGTACCAGGCAATGACCATCTCCAACAAGAGAGAATGTAACCATCTCCCTTTGACGATCAACAGCATTACCATCGCTGAATCCCCCCACCATCAACATCCTGGGGGATACCATTGACAAAAGCTTAACTGGACCATTCATATACATACTCTGGCTACAAGAGTAAATCAGATCGTGGGAATTCTGTGATGAGTAACTCAGCTCAAGGCACGTGGTGAAATGCTCATTAGGAGAGCTGGAGAAATGGACTGGTCAGGTGGGCAGAAAAGTGGCAAATGGAACTCAACTTGGAGAAGTGTGAGGTGATGCCTTTGGTGAGGTCAAACACAGCAAAGGAATACACAATTAATGGGTGAATGCTGAGAGGTGTAGAGGAAGTGAGGGACCTTGAAGTGAATGTCCACAAATCCCTGAAAGTAGCAGGACAGGTTGATAAGTTGGTTGAGAAGGCTTATGGAATCCTTTCCTTTATTAGCCGATGTATAGAATATAAGAGCAGGGAGGTTATGCTGGAACTGTATCAATCATTAGTTAGGCCACAACTTGAGTTCTGTGTGCAGTTCTGGTCACCTCATTCCAGAAAGGATGTAATTGCACTAGAGAGGTTACAGAGGAGATTTACGAGGTTGTTGCCAGGACTGGAAAAATGCAGCTATGAGGAAAGATTGGATAGACTGGGGTTGTTCTCCTTGGAATAGAAGAGGCTGAGGGGAGATATGATTGAAATGTACAAAGTTGTGAGGGCTCTGGATAGAATGGATGGGAAGGGTCTATTTACCTTAGTAGGGAGGTCAGTGACTAGGGGGCATAGATTTAAAGTGATGTGTTGAACAATTAGAGGGGAGAAGAGGAAAGGTTTTTTCACCCAGAGGGCTGTGGGAGTCTGGAACTCACTGCCTGGAAGGGTAGCTGAGGTAGAAACCCTCAACTCATTTAAAAGGAGTCTGGATGTGCACCTCAAGTAACTGAACCTGCAGGGCTACGGTCCAAATGCTGGACAATGGGATTCAGCTGGGTGGCTCGTTTTTTGGCCTGCCTGTGCTGTAAACTTTCTATGTTCTATGATTCTATGCAGACACAATGGGCCGAATGGCCTCCTTCTGCACTGCAATAATTTTGTGATTTTTGACTCTCCAAAACTTGTCAACCATCGACAAGGCACAAACCAGGATGAGTGCAGCACCAACAATACTCTAGAAACTCGACACTGTTCAGGACAAAGCAGCCACCTTGATTGTCACCCCATTCAACACCTTAAACATTCACTCCCTTCATCACTGACACACAGTGGCAGTAGTGTGTACCATCTACCAGATGCACTGCTGCAACTCACCAAGGCTCCGCAGACAGCACCTTCCAAACCGAAGACCTCCACCACCTTGAAGGACAAGGGCTGCAGATGCATGGAAACACCACCATGTGCAAGCTCCCCTCCAAGTCACACACCATCTGATCTGCAAATATATCGCTGTTCATTCACTGATGTTGGGTCAAAATCCTGGATCTCCCTTCCTAACAGCACTGTGGGTGTACCTACACCACATGGAGTGCAGCAATTCAAGAAGGGAGCTCACCGCCACCTTGTCAAGGACAATTAGGGATGGGTAACAAATTCTGGCCTTGCCCGTGTCGCTCACATCCCATGAAAGAATATGCCTCATTTTATACTCAATTGTCCTCTGAATGCAGCCCAACCCTCTATTTGCTCCAACTATCACTTCACAGCATTGCTGCTGTAACTTTCGAGATCTGTGCACTAGAACATCCAGATCTCTGCTCAAAATTATTTTCTTTTTTCCACCTACTTTAATGTTTTTCCCTGAAGGGTGTATGAATGTTGAGCATTCGCCCTGTCCACATGAATAACACTGCACTTACCCAAATTAAACATCATTTACCAGTCATGAACCCAATCTCCCAACACATTAAGATCAGCCTGAAACAGTCGAGCATCGTCTACAGTCTAAACACTCGCACAGATCTTCAAATCATCTGTAAATTTACAGATGGTGCGCCCTACACCTACATCCAGATCATTAATAAAAATAGTAAAGAGCAACAGACCCAACACCGATCCCTGTGGGACACCACTGGTAACTGGTCTCCAAACAGATCCAGATCCATCTGTAACTACTTTCTGCCTACATCTGCCAGTCAGTTCCCAATCCAGATCAATATATTACCACTGATACCAGGGACTTTAATCTTATAGAGAAGCGTCTTGTGTGGAACCTTATCAAAATCTTTTGGCTGAGATCTGCTAATTGAACACAGGCCGGGGATGAGGCCTAGGCCTGTCCTGCTTTGTGTGTGGGTCTCAGGACCACACAAGGTGAGATCAGCTCACTGAGCACAGGCCCATCCTGCTCTATATGGTGCTCAGTACCTCACCAAATGAGAATAACTAACACACCACAGGCCATGGAGCCTCGGCCCATCCTTCCCCGATTGCTGTTCAGTGCCAACCAGGTCAGATCAGCTAATTCAGCACAGGCCGGAGATGGAAGCTGGACCTTTCCTGCTCTTGGGACTCCGTACCATACCAGGTGCGATGAAGTAAAATACCACAGGCCGGGGATGGAGCCTGAGATTTCCCTGTTCTGTGTGGGGCTCTGTGCAACAACGTGTGAGAAGAACTATCATCCCACAGGCTGAGGAAGGAGCCTGGGCCCATTCTGTTCTGTGTGGCTCCGACCACACTGAGTGGGATCAGTTAACTCAACACAGGCCATGAATACAACCAGGCCCTTTCCTGCTCCGTGTGGCTCAGTATCACACCAGGTGGCATCAGCTAATACAGCACAGGCTGGGGCTGGAGCCTGGGTCCGTCCTGCTCTGTGGGCTCAGTAACAACCCGTAAGATGAACTTTTTTCAAAAGACTTCAGTGCATTTATCTCTGTCAACACTGTGAGGCAGCTTTCTGTGTTTATAAAGAGTGTAATTTATTGACTGGTCTCTTGGATCAAACAGGGTAAGAGACACAGGTCTGTGTGCAGAGGGTTTGGGGGTGAGCTCTGATTCCTAACCCTTTCTGGACTGTGAGGAATAAAGAATGAATGAGAGAGAGAGAAAGTGGGAGAAGGGATGATGGAAGAATTTGTCCGTGAACCTGATTAAAAGTGTCTCAAACGCAAGATAATATTAAGATATCAAGAGCAGAACATTAACATAATCTGAGTTCCGCGATCTGGTCGGGTCCCATTCCCCTGAAGTGAGGAATGAACGGGTGGGGAAATTCCACCTGGAGTTATATTTGTCTCCAATGAAGATGAGTTCACAGTGAGGATGGAATACCTCAGTTGGGAGAACACTAGATTGAAGAACCAGGATACAATCCCTGGTTTCATCAGTTTTAATTTGGTGTCTCCATCAGTTTAAGTAGAGAGAATCAGAGGGGAGATTTTCCACTCTTGACCCCATGGGCTGAATTTTAAACTAACGGTGCGGCTCTCGGCAGAGGCACCGGAAGCGGGTGTCATCACCACACGAGTGAAATGTGGCCGGCCGACCCCGATCACGGAGCAGCCGACCAATTAATGAAGGGGAGGCGTGGGGCCCATGTAAACAAGGACCAGAGGTAGGGAACGAGGCACCGATGGCACCGACATCTGACACAACGGCAGGTGCTGGCACCATATTGAAAGGACTGCCAGACCTGCATTCACTGCTGCCTGGTTTAAAGGAGTGTCTTCCTGAGAGCCCCCTACTGCCCCAGGACCTGTTCTGCTGCCTCTGCTGTCCCAGGATCCGTTCTGCTGCCTCTGCTGTCCCAGGACCCGTTCTGCTGCCCCAAGACCCGTTCTGCTGCCTCTGATGCCCCAGGACCCGTTCTGCTGCCTCTGCTGCTCCAGGACCCGTTCTGCTGCATCTGCTGCCCCAGGACCCGTTCTGCTGCCCCAAGACCCGTTCTGCTGCCCCTGATGCCCCAGGACCCGTTCTGCTGCCCCAGGACCCGTTCTGCTGCCTCTGCTGCTCCAGGACCCGTTCTGCTGCCCCAGGACCCGTTCTGCTGCCTCTGCTGCCCCAGGACCCGTTCTGCTGCCTCTGCTGCCCCAGAACCTGTTCTGTTGCCTCTGCTGCCCCAGGACCAGTTCTGCTGCATCTGCTGCCCCAGGACCTGTTCTGCTGCCTCTGCTGCCCCAGGACCAGTTCTGCTGCATCTGCTGCCCCAGGACCTGTTCTGCTGCATCTGCTGCCCCAGGATGTGTTCTGCTGCCTCTGCTGCCCAGGACCCGTTCTGCTGTCACTGATGCCCCAGGACCCGTTCTGCTGTCACTGATGCCCCAGGGCCCGTTCTGCTGTCTCTGCTGCCTGAGAGGTAAGGAGCTGAATGCGAGCCTGCAGTGACCATGGTCCAATGGTTTGGCGATGCCTTCCTGCAGGTTCGCCTCCAGGTGACAACAGATAGGTGGAAGATCCTCTTCCCCAGGGATGGGAGGTGGAGACCTGTCCACCTGACCAAGCAAAGCTGCTTTGAGATAGTAGGTGAAGTCAGCAGCCTTGGGGTCAACCCCAAGACATGGATCCAGTGCACGAAGTGGGTCAATGACCGGATCCAGGCTGCTCAGGCACAAACTCAAAACAGTTTGGACCCTTTGGACATTGCGCATGGCAGAGTGAGAGGGAGTGTTTGGTGGAAAGGGAGTGACCACCCAGTCATGTGTATTGGGGAAGGTCAGCAGGACACGCTGCCTGAGGCTTGGCTGCATCTCGGTGGGAGGTGCACGTCAGTCATTGTCTAAACTCACACAGTCCCTCGAGAGGGGCCACATGCAGGAGGAATACGTGTGTCCACATCATGGACTGCTGGACTATCACCATCAGAGATATTGGGCTTGTCCCCGCTGGGAGACGAACTTTGTTGATCATAGTGGCTGCAATAGAAGACAGCCCACAATCGGAATGAGCGTGTCAAGACTGGCAGTGGATGCCTTATCTCCATGTCCTCATCCCGATGGAGGAGGAGGCCATGGAACAGGCCGGGCAGCAAAGCAGCTGCTCCATAGCTGATGGAGAGACAGGGACACCTACCTAAGAGAGTGAGTGAACATCTCCTGGGGCACAAAGGTGCATCTGCTGCAAAGGAGCCACACTGCTCATCTGTTCACCACTGCATCAATGGAGCTGCACAGTAGGGGTGGTTGGAATGTCACGATGGGCAGACCCTAACCCTTCAATGTCCCTGTTTTCACATGCAGGCTAGGATGAAAGTCAAGAGCGAAGAGCTGGAGAGACTGGGGGACAGCCAGACACCTCTGAGGAGGAGGGGGGAGCCTCAGATGGTGCACCATCACCTCATTCCCCTGCACCCCCCACCAGCACAGAAACCCTCACTCGGTGGGTATCCACTCGCTGTTAGATTTGGGCACACAAGCTGGTGAGCACTTCACAGACAGGCCCGGGCAGCTGACGGAGGCTGTGACAGCCGAGGCCACTGGCAGTTGGAAGTCTGTGGGAGGCCAGGCCCATTCTGAGTCCCAGGCTGATGACGTGCCTCTGGTGTCACCAGCAACACGGGAAATGCTGCAGCTGCAGCAAGAGGTCAGGCAACATCTGGCAGAGTTGCCGGAGGTTATGTGTACCCAAGTTCGGATGATGGAGGAGTCCATCCAGGCCTTGCATGCTGCACTGTCTCTGATGGGGGTGTGTCTGGCTTCCTTCCTTGAGAGATTGGTGACTCTGATGGAGAGCCAGATCCAGCCGACCAATCAGTGGCTGCCGGAGATGTGTGCAGACCTGCACTCCATCGCTTTGTCCATGAGCTCCATCCAGCGGTGACAAGGCGAGAGGGGGGACGAGGCACCTGAACTCTTCACCAGGTCCACATCCCTCTCAGGTCAGCAGCGAGGTACAAGTGTGTCTTATAAGGGGGAGGAGCAACTGGCTGCTACATCTGGGGTCTCCTCTCAGGGTGCTCCTGGTGTGGACAGTAGCTCCAAAGCCCCTCTGCGAGTGACACAAGTGATGCCAGTGCCTGCCTCCATCACCCTCGATGACAGAGGGGGGGTCCCTGTACCTGTGCAGGAGGCCCTCAGTGTGCCGGGGCCCTCCAGGCCTCAGGCAGCAAGAGGACGGCCACCAATGTCATCCCAAGCCATGGGGCAGCAAGGTCAGCAGCCTGTCTCCACCTCAGCTGACAGAGCAGGGGGAGCACCACGTAGGAGCATGCGGAAAAGATTTCAGAAGAGCACCTAGATTCACTTGGGTTCATGGTGAATGTGCATTCCAGATGGATAGGGTTGCATTTGATGTCACACGGAAGAAAGAAATGATGTTCTCTCACTATGTCTCCTTCCTATTGTTGATGCCCTTTGGGACTTCATTTAAACCTTCCTCCCAAGGGGCTGGAAGTGAGGGACCAAGCCCTGAGTTCACAAAGCTTCGGTCTTGTCACTGTGCGATGTGTACCTGGACGCTGCAGTGCAGAAGGAAGCAGGCGACAACAGGGCTGCTTAAAGCTAAGACTTTATTGCTGTGGTTCCAGAAGATGGTAAGGCTCAAAGGAAACTTGAATGTATAAGGGTGTCTCATGTCTCCCTTGTGTGTATCTCATTGCCCCTTTCCTGCTGTGCATGAGGTTCTTCATCAGGCACTGCTTGGGCAGCATCCTCCTCCACATCCTCATCATCAGAGGAGACATCACACTCCACGATATCCTCACTTGTCAACACCTCACCCCTCTGTAATGCCAGATTGTGCTGTGCACAGCAAACCACCACGATATGTGAGACCCTCGCCGGGACATACTGAAGGGCTCCACTGGATCGATCTAGGCACCTGAATCTCATCTTCAGGAGACCAATGGCCTCCTTGATGGTCGCTCGGGTTGACCCGCAGCAGGTGTTGTACCTCTCCTCTGCATCCGTGCGTGGGTTCCTCACAGACGTCAGTAGTCATGTCCTCAGTGGGTAGCCCTTGTCTCCAAGGATCCATCTCTGAAAGCGGATGGGGCCACGGAAAGGTTCTGGCACCTGGGAGTGCCTTGGTATGCAGGCGTTGTGGCTGCTTCCCGGGATTTGTGCACACACCTATGGGATCCATTTGCAGTGGTTGCAGACCAATTGCACACTGAGCAAGTGGAAGCCCTTCCTGTTGAAGGCTGCTGGCTGATCTGCAGGAGCCTTGATGGTCACATGGGGTGACACCCTACACCTGGGGGAATCCAGTGATGGCCCCGAATCCTATAGTCCTCTCAGCTTGACTGTTTGGATCGATGTGCACATAGTCACCGGCCCTCCTGAACAGGACATTGGTGACCTCCTTGATGCACTGATTCACCAAAGACTGTGAGATTCCACACATATCTCCAGTGGATCCCTGCAATGATCTGCTGGTGCAGAAGTTCAGTGGCACAGTGATCTTCAGTGACACTGGTATCAGGTGCCCACCAAGTCCCATGGGGCACAGCTGCATCATGGCAGAGAGATCAGTGACGACCTCCGTGCAGAGGCGCAGTCTGTGGAGACACTGTCAGTCAGACATCTGCAGGTAGTTGAACCTCAGCTGACGTGTTCCACTGCCTCCTTCTCCATCCTCCTGTTCGAGGCTGGACTTGCTGTGGGCCCCCAAGCTGCTGTGGTGCCCCTGCTGGTGCCTGCGCCTCCCTCCCTTCCTCTCTACTCCTCCTCCTCCTCAATGTGAGCCTTGAATGAGGCCCATGACAGGTTGCCCCTCCCTGAGTGCAAGGCCTTCTCAGTAAACAACACCCAGCCACATTTACCTCACTTGTCACCCTCAATGAGGTGGCACTGCCCCAATGGTACCCTGGTGTAGCTCCCCCTGCAGAGCTGGCACATTGGCCCCCACACCTGACAGTGTTTCCCGATGCCCTTTCCCCCTCCACCCTTACTGCCAAGTTACGCTGCCTCACCCGATAGCTTCCCAGTGAAGCCAACACTCAGCTCCCACCTCCCAGTCACCTCCTTTAACCAGGCGAGGCTCTGAAGCCCCGTGGTTCCCGTGCACTATGAGTTCAATTGGATCCAGTGAATAAAATTGCTGACAATTGGACTCATAAATACTTTAAATACCTTCTTGCCGAGTGGATGTGCGAAGTCTGACCTCCATGTCAGCCGCCAACAGACAAATCCGGTCCGACGTCTTCCATCCCTATTTTATACTCCCCCCCCTCCCCCTCCCCAGCCTCCATTCCCGTCTCCAACGGTCCCTTAAAATTCTGGCCCATGTCTCTAAGACTAATGGGAGTGAAACTACATCTGCTCCTTAGCCTGAACAGGGAGAGCTGCTCTCTCTGTGTTCAAAGTGAATGAATCTGCTCTTTACCTTGTCTTACTGGAACGTTCACTGTCTGGAAATGTCTGTTTGAAAATGTTTTCCTGTTATATTAATGGAGCAGAGGAGCAGATGTGAGGTGCTGTTGAACAGAGAGGTTTGGAAGTGGGTGAAGGGGTGGAGTGATGGTGTGAGTGAGAGGTGCAGTGAGTTGGCCATTCTCAATAGAGTGTCAGGAATGAAGGTCAGAGGAACAGACCAGGCAGGAAACACAGAAAGAGCGAGGAGAACCTGGTGTGAAAAACAGAGATTAAACAACAGGCTTGTTCAGTTGGTTTGGGTCTGGTGTTCAGAATACCCGGAATCTGGGTTCACTTCCCTTCCAACTCAGCACATTGTATCAACATTATGTTCATAAAACCATAGAATGATACCCAAAGAAGGAGACAATTTGGTCCATTGCGTCAGTGCTGTCTCTTTGGTTATGTTATCCAATTAGTTCTGCTGCTCAGCTTTTTCCTGTAATCTGTACATTTTTCCTTCCAGTATTTATCCCAATTGCTTTTCAAAGTTACGACTGAATCTGCTTTCAAGTCCTGATCAGACAGTGCATTCCAGATCACAACACATCACTGTATAAAAAATCATTCCTCATTTCGCCTCTGGTTCTTTTCTCAATTACCTGATAAATACATCCTCTGGTTACTGACCCTTTTGCCACTGGAAACAATTTCTCCTTATTTAACTTATTGAAAACCTTCTTGATGATGTCACATACTAGACTGCCAGTAAAACTGAAGCCCATGGAATAAAAGAGACAATGACAGCATGGATATGAAGTTTGCAGACTGATAGGAACATAGAAGCAGGAGTAGGCCATTCAGCCCATCGAGACCACCCCACCATTCAATATGATGATGACTGATCATCCACTTCAATGCCTTTTTCCCACACTATCTCCATATCCCTTATGTCATTTGTATTTAGAAATCTGTCAATCTCTGCTTTAAACATACTCAATGACTGAGCTTCCACAGCTCTCTGGTGTAGAGATTTCCAAAGATTCACAACCCTCTGAGGAAAGAAATTTCTCCTCGTCTCTGTCCAAACTGGCTTTCCCCTTATGTTGAAATTGTGTCCCCTGGTTCTAGATTCCTCAACCGGAGGAAAAACTTCATCTACCCTGTCTATCCCTTTAAATATTTTGTACGTTTCAATGAGATCACCTCTCATTCTTTGAAACGCTAGAGAATACAGTCCCAGTTTCCCCAATCTCTCTTCATAGGACATTCCTGCCATCCCGGGAACAGGTCTGGTGAACCTTCATTGCACTCCCTCGATGGCAATGATATCCTTCCTCAGGTAAGGGGACCAAAACTGCACACAGTATTCCAAAGTGCAGTCCAACCAAGGTTATCTACAATTGAAGCAAGATTTCACTACTCCTGTACTCAAATCGTCTTGTGATAGAGGCTAACATATCATTCGTCTTCTGAATTGCTTGCTGCACCTGCATGTTAGCTTTCAGTCGCTTATTGACAAGGACACCCAGGCCCCTTTGTACATCTACACTTTCTAATCTCTTACCATTTAAGAAATAATCTGCACATCTGTTTCTCCTACCAAAGTGGATAACCTCACATTTTTACACATTATATTCCATGTGCCACTTTCTTGTCCACTCACTAAGTCTGTCCAAATCCCCTTGAAGCTGCTTTGCATCTTTCTCACAACACACATTACCACCTAGTTTTGTGTCATCTGCGAACTTGGAAATACGACATTTGGTTCCCACCTCCGAATCATTGATATATATTGTGAACAGCTGGGTCACAGTGTGGTGGTGAACAGTTGTATTTCTGTCTGGAGGAAGGTTTACAGTGGGTTCCCCATGGTTCCTCATAACTTCAGTTATGTGCAGAGACTGGAAAAGCTGGGGTTGTTCTCCTTGGAGCAGAGCAAGTTCAGAACAACTTTGACAGAGTTAGAATCAAGGAATCAAATTGTTACAGTAGAGAAGGAGACCATTCAGTCCATCATGTCCATGACAGCTCTTTGCAAGAGCAAATCAGCTAATTCCACTCCTCTGCCCTTTCATTGTAACCCTGCAAATTTTCTCTATTCAGGTGTTTATCCAATTCCCTTTTGAAAGCCACGATTGAATCTGCCTCCAGCACACTCTCAGGCAGTGTATTCCAGATCCGAACCACTCACTCTGTCCCACACCCCTGGTAGCATTGCAGAAAATCTCTTCTGTTCATTTCATCCCTCATAAATAATTGAAATGAAATGTTTATTAGGAAATGCACAATATAAAAAAGAGAGAGAAATAATGCTGAGAAAAATAGAAGTCAATGTTTGGAAGGTAAAAAGAGCAAAAGATGTAACTTTTATTCTGGTTGAGTGAGAGGAATATATCACACTCTGGGGCTTTTTAAGAGGATTTACTGATAAACCTGGGATTTGAGAGGAAGCTGGTTCATGGTTTACAGAACAAATTCAGTCCCTGGGGTGGAGCCAACAGCTGCGCCGTCCAATAACAGACAGGATGGGGACACTGTCTCAGGCCTGGTGAGCTCAGTCGATGAAAGCATGAAACTCTGAATCTCAAGTTTTTGAGTTTGAGCCTCACGGTGGGTGTCTTTTATTTCCTTTTTAGGCTGATTTTACAGCCATTCTCCAGCTCTGAATTCCTTGGCAGAGAGTTCAAGGAGTGTTTGAAATGAGATTCAACAGCAGTATGAGAAAGTCTCTCCTTGATTCAGGACTCTTACCTCTCTGCAGCATCTCGCTGCTGAAGATTGAACTTTATCTCATTTCATTCTCAGCTCATGGTCAGTGTGGATCACTGGGACTTCTGGCTGTCTCCCACTTCACAATCCATCAGTGCTGAGAAATCAATGGGGAATACTACTCACATGTTGTAATGCTTTATAAATACTTGAATGTATTTCACACTGTGTCTAACAGTGTGAATCTCCCCTGGTATATCAGCTCACCAATACTTCAACAGAACATTCACATAATGTGAGCTCTGAGATCTGTTCAGATCCCATTCCCAAGACCTGGAAAGTGGGATTGGGCTGGATCGCTCTTTTTCAGCTGGCACAGACACGATTGCTAAATGGTCTCAGTCTGTGCCATAAATTTTCTCCATTTTCTATGTTCTATGAAGTGAGGTGTGATTGGGAGGGGCAATTCCACCAGGGTTATATTTTCCACCAAAACAATGACACAAGGGATACTTCACTTTTTTATTCATTCATTCATGCGATGTGGGCATCGCTGGCTAGGCCAGCATTTATTGCCCATGAGAAGGTGGTGGTGAGCTGCCTTCTTGAACCATTGCAGTCCATGTGGGGTAGGTACACCCACAGTGCTGTGAGAAAGGGAGTTCCAGGATTTTGACCCAGCGACAGTGAAGGAACGGCGATCTTGTTCCAAGTCAGGATGGTGTGTGGCTTGGAGGGGAACTTGCATGTGGTGGTATCCCCTGTATTTGCTGCCCTTGCCCTTCTAGGTGGTAAAGGTCACTGGTTTGGAAGGTGCTGTCTAAGGATTGTGGTGCATTGCTGCCGTGGATTTTGTAGACGGTACACACTCTGCAACTGTGCGTCGATGGTGGAGGGAGTGAATGTTTGCAGATGGGGTGCCAATCAAGCGGGCTGCTTTGTCCTGGCGGTGTTGAGATTCTTGAGTTGGAATTGCACCCATCCAGGCAAGTGGAGAATATTCCATCACACTCTTGACTTGTGCCTTGTGGATGGTGGACAGGCTTTGGGGAGTCAGGAGGCATGGATGAGTGAGAGGAATATATCACACTTTGGGGCTTTTGTAAAAGGATTTATTAATAAACCTGGGATTTGAGAGGAAGCTGCTTCATGGTTTACAGAACAAATTTAGCCCCTGGGGTGGAGCCAACAGGTGCACTGCAATTACTCACCTCAGGATTCCAAGCCTCTGACCTGCTCTTCTAGACACGTTATTTGTATGGCTACCCATGGTAACCTCCATGATGTTGATGGTGGGGGATTCAGTGATTGTAATGCTATTGAATGTCAAGGGGAGATGGTTAGATTCTCTCTTGTTGGAGATATTCATTGCCTGGCACTTGTGTGGTGCGAATGTTACTTGCCACTTATCATCCCAAGCCTGTGAGACTGAAATAGCTCAGTTGGGAGTGTGTTAGACTGAAGATCCCTGGTTCAATCTGGGGTTTTGGCAGTTCTCCTTTATTCTGCATCACCCTTTGGTTTTGACTCTTGAGCTGCACAATTTACACTGAAATTATTTACCCAACTCTGAAGGTTGGATTGGAATAGAGAGATATCAAGGATGGGAAATATTTACATTGTCTGCTTTAGCTTATTCTCTATCTCCCTGTGTCCTTTTCCCCAGTTGTTGAATCTTTCGGGGCCGGGTGAACATTTGATTTGCTGCATTTGTCCCAAACTGAAGCCTTTTCCACATCTCTGGGTGGTCAGACTCGCTCTGTCTGTTTTTGTTGCTCGTGACCATTAACGAGAACAGGCCACGAGTTCAACGTTTATCAGCAAACGGAAGATAATTGGAAAGAATTCTGTGTTACTCCAGATCAGTGACAAAGATACAATGGATGTTATTCAAAATAAATTCCCTTTGACATTTTATGTAAACTTGTTTGCATCCAAAAGTTGGATTTTATGTGTAACAAAAATGTGTCAAATTATTGACTGACCATGTGACAGCGCACATGGGGATCAAATCCACAGCCTTGTTGTTATCAACACTGCGTCCTAACCAACTGAACTAAGCGGCCTATAGACAGAGCCAGGTATGGGTTTGAGCCGCACGCTGGGCGGTTTGTGTTTTATTTCTCACACTGGGTGACAGAGCGATTGTACAAACAATGGACACATCACATCCCTGAAACATTGTTCTGATATAAAACAGTGTGAAATAAGAACTGAGCATGGAAGTGGAACGGAACCAGAAAACAGGACTTTAATCTATTAAAGTTGATCTTGAAATTCAACCATTCACTGAACATTCCAATGGATCCATCTCTCTTCTGATATAAAATCCAGGAACTTGAGCTGCTGTAAAACACAACTGAGCCTGACGTGATTCGAACACGCAACCTTCTGATCTGGAGTCAGACGCGCTACCGTTGTGCCACAAGCTCGCAGATAAAGCAAAGGGTTCCATTCCTGACAGATTTACTTCTTGTTTAGATTCAGTGATTGAAATTAATTCAATCCTCATCTGACCTCCACTCTGTGAAGGCCTGCAATCCGACCTGAACCCGACGACCTGTGTCGGGTTCGGGTCATGTCGGGTCGCTCTTCCGGTTCTGGCTTTCGGGCTCGGGTCAGGTTTGGTCAGTTTCAGGTCAGGCTGGGTCCAGGTTGGTCTGAGTCCGTGTCGGACACACACAGTAAGTATTACATTTAACTTTGCTGGGAAGTTGAGTTTAATAAGTGTCAAAAGTTGAAAAGCCAACCAAAGCCGGGAGTCCGGGTCATGAAGGAGGGAAACTCTGAGTCTGCGCAGTGAGCAAGTGAGCATCTCTATGACGTCATTGCGCTCATGCTGCAGCTTCCTGCAGATTCGGAATTGGGAGGTAGACAAAGTGAACATTCCGGTGGTCGGGTTAGGCTCGGGTTAGTTTGGGCGTGGGAATAAATGGAGATACTCGGGCCGGGTCAGGCTCGGGTCCAATGTGGTTCTGTCAGGTTCGTGTCGGGTTTTTTTTCCTGACCTGAGCAGGCCTTTTCTGCTCTGTCAGTTCAGTGCCTTATTTAAACTATTACTTGGAGTTCTGTTTTACAGGGTCTCGGCTGTTTAAGTGTTTCCCAGACCCACTACTCTGATTAATCAGACATTTTGCTGCTAACTGCTGCTGCTACAATTGAAATGTAAAAAAGAATTTCCAGTGACCTGCAACCAATGGACAAATACATTTCAGAAAGATAAAGTTCATTCGCCAATCCACAAATGTGTCTTTCTGCTTATATTTATAAACAACTCCTTCTCTCCACTATGGGAACTATACAATCACGACAGTTATTTGAAAGTTAGTATAAGATGTTCCAGTTCATCAATTTTAAAACTGCAGCAGGTATTTTCCAGAAAACTTCTCTGTTGGAACCTCAGTCCCATTTAGATTGAAAGTGGACAATTAATGTATTCACTTGTTCATTGTGGACAGGTGTCTGACTTCGAATAAATCTCATTAACTTTCAATGAGGTGGCAGTATTTCTGTGCTCCCATTTTACACAGTCTGTCCTGTTCATGCACCATGTTTTTATTCTCCACTCCCATTCTCCACAGGATACAGATTACAAGCATCATCAATCTAGCTGTTGAAAAGCATTGGAAGAATCTGGTCACACAGGTATTGAAACATTCATTTTCTGCCATTTTCCAAGTTGGTTGCTTGAAACACAGTACAATGTGTAATCATCTTGAAAAGAGATTCTCTTCAATATCCAATACAAATTGAATTACAAACCTGACAGACAAACACAGGAGAACAAGTGACTAGTGAACACAAACCTCATGGTGCTCATTTTCAGATTTATTGCAGTCATCCGACAAAACAAGTGAAAGAATATTCCAGTGAAATGATTTCGAAAGTAGGGGTGACTTTTGTTGGTGCCTTTCTTTGCTCTGTTGGTGAAACTTTCTTGCACCTGACTCCTGTTCATGTCTCTGTTTCCTCTATTGAATGAGGAAGGAGGTATTTGATCAGAAATCAACTGAATTGTGTACCTTTGAGAGGGGATTTCTGCACCATCAGGGCTGGAAACAGGAGTGAGTGAAAGACAATGTGTGGAGTTTGATTTTGTACAGAGGGAGAGCAAATCGAACAGGACTGTGAGATATTGGCCTGGACTTTGCAGCCCAATAGTTGTGAACTCTGAGACTTTCACTGCTATTGAGGGTCTGAACAGCACTGCAACTGCTGGTACATGCACACACTAACACCAGCATCTGGAAGTTGTGGTGGTGAGAAATGTGCTTAGAAGGAGCCTCTGATCATAATCGCACCAGCCCACTCTTTAAAGTGACAGGGACCTGTAGTTCAGCAATTTGGGCTCATTGCCCACAATGTACCCTGATTTTTACCTGGGTTGGATTAAAGCCGGTACCAACAGTGAACAGGTCCCTCTATTCCTGCAAACTCTTTAGAACTGTGCCATTAAGTATATATTGCCTCTCCCTATTCCTTCTGCTAAAATGCATCACCTCACACTAGTCACTATTAAAATCCATCTGCACCTGTCTGCCCATTCTGCTAGCCTATCACTGTCTTGTTGCAGGTGATTCATTTCATCCTCACTGTTTGCCACTTCTCCAAGTTTGGTGTTATCGGCATATTTTGAGATTCTACTCTATATTCCAAGATCCAAGTCATTTATCTGTCGCAAGTAAAAAGCAGTGGTTCCAGCAGTGACCCTTGGGGAACAGCACTGTCGACAACCTTCCAGTCTGAGAATGAATCATTTATTACGCCTTGCTGTTTTCTGTCCTTCAGCCAATTTTCTATCCAATTGGACACTGACCCTCCTATTCCATGAACCTCAATGTTGTTAATCACCCTTTTATGTGTCGTTTCTTAAAATCCATAGAAACAACATCCACTGCATGCCCTTCATAAACCTTCTCTGTTAGTTCATCAAAAAATGCAGTTAGATTAGTCAAGCATGAACTCCCATGTATAAATCCATGCTCACTCTCCTTAATTAACTCAAACCTCTACAAGTGACTGTTGATTTTTTCCCTGATTGTTCTTTCTAAAACCTTACCCACCACTGCTGTTAATCTAACTGGCCTGTAGTTAGCCGGACTGTCCTTACACCCTTTCTTGAATAAGGGTGTCACATTTGCAACTGTTTAATCCTCTGACACCTCCCCCGTATCCAGGGAAGATTGGAAGATTACAGCAAGCCTTTCTGTTATCTGCATCCACATTTCCTTTCGCAATCTGGGATGAAAACCATCCGGACCAGGTAATTTATCTTCCTGAAGCATAACCAGCCTTTTCAGTATCTCCCTCTCTCAATTTGTACCCTCTCCATTGCCTCTACACTCTCCACTTCTCCTGATATTTTGTCAAATTCCACTTCCTTAGTGATCATTGGTACAAGGTACTTATTAACTAGATTAACATTGCCCTGCAGCTCTAAGTATATATTACCCTCTTTGTCCCTAATGGGGCCCACTTCACCGCTGACTACCTGCTTATTATTTATATACTGCTCGAAGATTTTTGGGTTCCCTTTCATGTTGACTGCCATTCTATTCTCGTAGGGATAGAGAATAAGCTAAATATAGAAGATATAAATATTTCCCATCCTTGGGTGAGGTGGAATTTTTTTATGCTGTGAGTGGTAATGTCCTGACCCACGAGTGTGGTGGAAGTAGAGACAATCAATGATTTGAAAAGGAAATTGGATGGATACTTGAAGCAAAGGAACTTGCAGGAGGAAAGGGATCGAGCAGGTGAGTGGAACTGAGCAGCTGGCTCCGATAATTGCTGCAGTCACTGCGATCCCCCTTAATTTTGTACAAGGTGACAATGTTTGCATCACGCATGCTTTGAGCCCTTGTTGAGCTGGACTATGGTGGGCTCACTGTCCAGTTCCTCCATGACAGGGAAGTCTGGAATGGCACTGAGAGCTACTTCAATGACAATGTTCTCCGTTATGTAGAGTTCAAGATAATGCTGCACTCACCTTTCCATCTGCTTGTTAGGTTCAGTGATGATCACCCCTCTCTTTGTCTTCAAAAGGTGCTGATTTAGTTACTACTGGGCCCATTGCTTTCTTCATTCCTTCATACATCCCTCTTGCATCCCCGGATTCATCAGCAGAGTTTTAAACAGTATTGATTGGTGCAGTGCCGAGCAGTCTGCAGAGACTTGTTTCTGGCAGCTCTGAGAGCAATTAGATGTTGTTTGCTGGGGACTTGTTTGTAGTTCATGAGGGCTCTCCTCTTAGTTACAGTAACTGACTCCATTTCAGTCCAATAAGCCTCAAACCAGTCAGCATTCCTCCCATCTCTTTTCCTATACACAGTGAGTGCAGAGATATAGATGGTGGTGTGCAGATGATTCCACTTTGACACTGCACTGAGGCCTTGAGCATTGTTGTCTGAAAGAGCCTGATCGAGGATGTTGAGGAACTCCTGGGTCCTTTCTGGATCAGTGGTTCGGCAAGTGTTGATCAGAAGACGAGCTTTCATCATGGATGGATGAAGCTTCCTTGGCTGAAGCCTGACCTTGTTACACACCAGGGAGTGGTCAGTGTCACAGTCAGCGCTGTGATAGCTGCGAGTGATGAGGACACTGCTGAGGGTGTTATGTCTGGTGAAGAATAGGTCTAGCTGGTGCCAATGGCATGATCTCGGATGTCTCCAGGACACCTTGTAGCACAGCTTGACCTGGAAGTAGCTGTTCATCACACAGAATCCATGGTGACAGCATAGCTCCAGCAACCTCTGTCCATTTTCGTTCATCTTGCAAATCCCCTGGTGCTCTATGCACATTGGCAAAGCTGTGTAGTCAGTACCCAAGCTTGTGTTGAAGTCTCCTAGAAGGTACAGTCCCTCAGTGCTGGGAATTCTACTGATGGCAGTGTCAAGTGTCACATAGAATTGATCCTTGACATCTGGGGTGGAGGTGAGTGTCGGGACATAGATGCACATGAGATTAACTGGGCCCACACTTGTTGACAAGTGAAGAGTAAGAAGTCTCTCTGAGCCTACTGTGGGTGGTTCACTCATCTCAAGTGGCGTGTATTTTACTGTGAAACCCACTCCATGCTCACGAGTTGCCTCTTGGGCTTTCCCCTGCCAGAAGAAGGTGTAGTGTTTCTCTTTGAGGGATCCACTTTGAACGAGTCTAGTTTCTTGCAGCACAGCAATGTCCGCATTGAGCCTTGTGAGTTCTTTGTCGATCACAACTGTCTTGTGTGTGTCATCAACCTGCAGAAGGTTGTCGGTAAGGCCAGGACCCATGGTCCTTACATTCCAGCTTGTGATGCGAAGGACTGGTGTCTTCTTTGTTGAGTTTGTTTTTCTTGGTGCATAGATTATCGATCCGCCTGTTGAGAGATGACTCTCTAAGCTCCAAGCACCCATTGAAGCAAGCAGGTCGTGGCTTCACAGCACCTAACTGACTGGGGGCTGCCCAGCTTGGAGTGAATGGTAGCTATCCAATGAGACACTAAGAGCTCTCCCACTGTCCGAAGTAACCCCTGGCGCTCATACTCTACACCAATTGAATGAGAGCTTATAATCAGTAACTGTTTATTCCTGGGTTGTGCTCATGTTTAACCACGAAGCTGGAGTGTCCTCTCCAGGGCACAGGCCTGGGCAAACAGTATGGAGACCCTGAGCATCAGGACCCCCTCTCAGCATTGCTCGTATTGTCCAAAGGAAAGGAAAAACCAGTACTGTTTGTTACCAGTTTTGCTGTCGGAGTTGCTGGAAAACTGCCTGATAAGTAACAGGTAACTGCCTCCAGGACTCCACTCCGGATTTACTGTCCAGGTTTACTGCCTCAGCCTTCTTATTTATTTATTTAGAGATACAGTACTGAAACAGGCCCTTCCAGCCCACCGAGTTTGTGCCGACCATCAACCACCCATTTATACTAATCCTACATTAATCCCATATTCCTACCACATCCCCTCAATTCCCCTACCACCTACCTACACTAGGGGAAATTTACAATGGCCAATTTACCTATCAACCTGCAAGTCTTTGGCTGTGGGAGGAAACCAGAGCACCCGGCAGAAACCCACGCACTCACAGGGAGAACTTGTAAACTCTGCACAGGCAGTAACCAGAATCGAACGCGGGTCACTAGAGGTGTGAGGCTGCGGTGCTAACCACTGCGCCACTGTGTCTTCTCGAGACACCCCTTGAGAAGTGAGACTTTTTGCCCAGAGATGGGGCTCTGTTTCTTGGCATCAGGATGGAACCACACACCAATGGGCCTGTATGACATGCACAAGGATATCACACACTGCCCCATCTCTGGTACAGATCAGAGTCAGACACTGAACAGATTGCAACCCACAAGGACATCACAACCTTCCCGCTCTCTGGGACAGGTCAGTGTGATACACCAAACAAACAGCACCCCACAGGGACCTCATAAATGCCACGTCCCTGTGACAGATCAAGGTCAGACACTGCAAATATTTCAACCACAGGAACATCACAAATTGCCCCATCCCTCGGACAGCTCGGGGTCTGACATTGAACATATTGCAACAACAAGGACATTACTGTATTACTCCCTCCATTCTGAAAAACAAGCATTCACACTACTTTTTACCCTGCAGCCAATTTTGGATCCACACTGCCACTGCCCCTTTAATCCCATCTGCTTGAATTTTGTTAGCAAGTCATAGAGACATGCAAAACTGAAACAGGCCCTACGGCCCACTGAGTCTGTGCTGACCAACCACCACCCATTTATAGTAATCCTACACCATAATCCCATATTCCCTACCACGTCCCCACCATTCTCTTACCTACACTAGGAGCAATTTACAACAGCCAATTTACCTATCAACCTGCAGTCTTTGCGTGTGGGAGGAAACCGGAGCACCCAGCAGAAACACACACAGTCACAGGGAGAACTTGCAAACTCTGCACAGGCAGTACCCAGAACTGAACCTGGGGTGTGAGAGCTGTGAGATTGCAGTGCCAACCGCTGTGTCATTGTGCTGCCCCAAGTCTAGTTCATGGTATCTTTTCAAACACAATTTTGATGACCAGACACGTACCATCAACCTCACCACCCTCGTCAACTCTCTCTGAAACTTCATCAAAGAAATTAATTCATTAATTATTTCAGACACAATCTTCTGTTAACCAATCTGTACTGGCTGTCATTTATTAGCCCATGTTCTACCAAGTGACAGTTAATTTCCTCTTGGATAATTGTCTCTAAAAGTTTCCCCACCACCGACATTAGACTAATTGGTCTGTCGTTCCTGGGTTTATCTCTCTTTTTAAACAGGCTGTAATATTCACAACCCTTGCAGACTTATCTTTTAATTCTGGAAAGTCTATTGTAGACAATCACTTTGGGAATGACTTTAACCAATTAAAGCAACAGGATACTTGATTAATAAGTCCAGAACTTTTATTGAGAGTAAAATAGTACTTAATAATTGAAAGTAAAATTATACTTAACAAACGTGGGGAATATAACTTTACAGCTCTGGGGACTGGTCGAGCTTGGTCTCAGAGTGTCACGGTCCTCTTTGTCCAGTCTAGATCCCTCGTCAGATGGAGAACTTGGTTGATGATCTGAGTCTTTACCCCTGAGATCTTCTAGTGTTCCTGCACACTGAAACCTTACAAGATCCCTACTTTTAACCCCTGGATGGCCATCACACCACCATGTAAAATACTAATTGGTCCTAGCTGTTGCTAGGTACATTTAATTAGTTCTTAATAATGTCTTCCACTAACAGTCACCTGTCCTCAGAATCTCAGACATGAGTACAATTTAGTGGTTTCACACTGTCTCCCAATCTGATCTGAAACAAGTTTCCTGTTCATTAAATCTAGAGTCTTGAAGGTCACGATGTACCATACCATTGGTTTTATCAGGGGTCCGAGAAAGGTCCATTGTTTGAATACATTTAGCTGAAACTGTCCTTTCCCACACAGACACAGAAACTCACAGTAATTAGATTGAACTAACTTTAAATGAAAACCCATTCTCTCTAAAATGTTTATTGATTCATTAATTATAACTCAATCAAGGTTCATTACTTTTACAATCATCTGTTTCAGGATGGGTAGCTACTCATTAATTATACAGGATATAAACGTTAGTACTGAACACAAAATGGTTCCTTTGGTCATGTGTTCATTATAAAATGGCTTTCTTAACGTTGTTAGTTATGACAATGGATACATGATAAAAATGGTCAAGTTAAACTGAGATCGAACTACCCAAGCTTACCTCCATCCTCCAGTCCTCTGGCATCATTCCCATATTCAAGGAGGATTGAAAGATTGTGGTTCGAGTCTCTGCTATTTCCACCCTGACTTCTCTCAGCAACCCAGGATGCAGCCCATCCAGACCGGGTGACCTGTAGACAGGTGTGAGCACTGCTAACCTTGTAATTGTCTCCTCTTTATCTATTTTCATCCCCTCCAAATTATCCACTTCCTCCTCCTTTACTGTGACATTTGCAGCACCCGTTTGTTTTGTGATGACAGATGAAATGTACTTAATTAGTACCTCAGCCACACCCTCTGCCTCCACAGGATCTCCTAATTGACCCACCCTTTCATTGACTGTCCATATGTTGGTAAAAGACTTCAGTGTTCCCAGTTATGTGACCTGCTAATCTTTTCTCATACATTCTCTTGCTAATCTCATTTCCTTTTTCAGCTCTCCTCTGTACTTTCTGTATTCTGCTTGTTTCTCTACTGCATATGAATCCTCACATGATTTTTCAGTGAATGATTTTTGAACTATTTTGTAAAAGGATTTAATTTTGTTAATTTCTCCCGAGCTCCCCTCATGGTCAGGCAGAAAGTTTAACTGCTGTGTTTTCAAACAGCAACAGCTTTATTTGAAAAGCCATTTTGACAGGATCCCGGGTTTTAATCCAGTCACAAATCTGGTTCTGATGTCTTGTGGCTCCAGCTGTCATGTGACCTGTCAGAGGATGACCTCATAATTGACCCAGTCATGGAGCTGTGGGTTGATGTTTAAATTGTTTCAAAATAATTTTCCAGAAGGACAATCAAAATGAATCGATATCTCAAAGGTAGATTTTGTGAATTTGTGCTCCCAGTGGAAATTCTTGCAGAGTCTGCTGGTTTTCATATCCCCAATTCCCCACAGGAAGCTCTGTGCTCGGAGTCTGTATTCATTACATCAACATTATACAGAATCATTTCATGGGAGACCCCAGTGTGAATTGTAAACAGGTGGGTCAGTTTTAACTTTCAAAGTAACACAGAAGCAAAATACTGCTGATACTGGAAATCTGAAATAAAAACAGAAAATGCTGGAAATACTCAGCAGGTCTGGCAGCATCTGTGGAGAGAGAGACAGAGTTAACGTTTCAGATCTGTGACCTTTCATCAGAACTGAGCTGAAATTGTCTGAGGGACTGCGATTGTGGAATCAATTTCAGGGTCAAAGACATTGTACTTGGTAAGGATAGGAAGATGGAGATTATTAAGTACAGTGCAAAAATATAGATGCTTTTACATTATTTTAATCAAAATTGATTTAAACTTTGTGCTCATGAATCCTATCTTTTGATCACAATGACACTGATAACAATGTAAAAAGCAAGACTTGCATTTCACGACCACAGGACATTGCAAACCCTTTTGCAGCCAATGAAGGAAGGACTTTTAAAGTGTAGTCACTCAACAGTGCAATAGAGTACCCTACAATAAAGATGTATAAGATTCTCACCACACAACTGCCAGACAATGACCATCCCAAACAAGAGAGAATCTAACCATCTCCCTTTGACATTCAATGGCATTACCATCGCTGAATCCCCCACTCTCAACAACCTGGGGGTTACCATTGAGCAGAAACTGAACTGCAGTAGCCATATAAATATTATGGCTACAAGAGCAGGTCAGAGACTAGGAATCCTGCGGCAAGTAACTCACCTCCTGACTCCCCAAAGCCTGGACATTAGTCAGGGGTATGATGGAATACTCTCCACTTGTCTGGCTGGGTGCAGCTCCAACAATACTCAAGAAACTCAACAGGACAAAGCAGCCCGCTTGATTGGCACCCCATTTACAACATTCATGCCCTCCTTCACTGGCACACAGTGGCAGCAGTGTGTACCATCCACAAGATGCACTGCAGCAATGTGCCAAGGCTCCTGAGACAGCACCTTCCAAATCCGCGACCTTTATCACCTAGAAGGACAAGGGCAGCAGATGCATGGGAACACTACAACCTGCAAGTTCCCCTCCAAGCCACACACCATCCTGAATTGTAACTGCATCACCGTTCCTTCACTGTTGCTGGGTCAAAATCCTGGAACTCTCTTCATAACAGCAGCACATGGACTGCAGTGGTTCAAGAAGGCAGCTCAGCACCACCTTCTCAAGACAATTAGGGATGGATAATAAATGCTGGCCTAGCCAGCGACACCCACCTCCCATGAATGAATTAAAAAAATGATAATATCCTGTAATCCTCCAAAGTAGAAAATACAGATGGAAATGAAAAATAATAAAACAGTCAGCATGGATTTCATAAAGAAAGACTTGATGAACCTTATCTTTGAAAAATCAACAGCAAGAGTAATATGGCAGATGTAGAAGAGTTTAAGTTAATAAAGCCTCATCCATTTATGTGCTTGAACCATCAAATTGTGGGTTAACAAACAAACATACTAACTGACAGAGCTGCATGTTGTGCTTTCTAAATTACCCTAAAGTAGGGTGTTAATGAGTTAAAGCTTCAGGTTGCTGCAACCAGGATAGCCATTGTCCACTATCAGTTTTACTGTTATAAATAAAGATGGAACATTCATTGTGAATCTATAGAAACAGTCTGGTCCTGCACACTGCAGACACATCCACGTCATCACCAACCAGCTCTCCTATAATTGGTGCAGTTATTTGACTTTGCCCCATTCGCTCCATGGAATTACTTTTAAAAGATTTTAAATTACAAGCAGTTTTGTTAATGTTCAGCCTTTGAGAAGAAATCATTCCCTGGCCACAGTGGAGACAGCATTGAATATAAAACAGTGGACTACCAGGTAACACAATGAAAGCTGATCAGCTAATCTATAATTACTTACATTTCTTAATTTTGCTCTTGCTATTCGGTTTTTCATCATTTTCAGCTCCTGACTGTGGATATTATTGTGATTAAATGTGAAAAGATGCACTGTGTCTCAGCCCCGGTATATTGGCTCTTTCTCTGGACAGTGCTGTATACACGCAGATACTGACAGTGTCTCTCCCTCCCTCAACTTTCCAGCCCTGACGGTGCAGAAAGCGCTGCTCAAAGTTACACATTCTGACTGTTTGCAGTTGATTAGTGAGAGATTATTAACGTATCCTTCTGCAGCGCTGCCTCGGTTAATAACAGTCGATCTAACCCACATTTCAGATACAGAAACAGATGCATCAATTATTCACTCTTTCCCAGAGTGAGTGAGGCCGGGACAAGCAGCAACATTCCGGCCCCACACTCTGCAATTACCCAGCACCAGTGGAAAGCAGTGAAAACAGATTCAATCCGTGGGTTAATGTCCATTACAGGGATGCAAGATTCCACAGCCCAGGATAAACATCCCCATACACCGAGAACAAGCTCAGGAAAACCCGGGGGAGTTAATATCCCAGTCACTGAGCATTCCAGCAACATTGAACAAGTTCCTGAACTGAGTGAACCTTTCAAAGTACAGAAGTGAGGACGAGGTCAAAAAGGTCTGAACAGTTGAGGTGACTGAGCGGTTTCAGCTTCTCTGTTCAGGTTGCAGCTTTCACTGGAGGCATGTGTTTAAATCCCACTTCTGACAACTTGATTTTCAGTTACTTTGCAGAGCTTCCTTGACGTTTTGAGGTAGAGTAAATACTGAGGAACTGTTTCTAACTGCTGAAAGGTCAATAACCGAAGGCTACAGATTTAAGGTGACTCACAAAACCAGAAGGAACATGAGGAAAAATCGATTTCTGCAACATGTGGTTAGGATTTCAGTTATGTGGATAGGTTGGAGAAGCTGGGGTTGTTCTCTTTAGAGGGGAGATTTGATAGAGGTGTTCACAATCATGAGGGGTCGTGACAGACCCGATAGAAATTGTTGGTAGAAGGATTGAGACTCAGGTAAAAGCTGTGGCTCAGTTGGTCACACTCACCTCGAAATCACAAGCTTCTGGGTTCAGATTTCACAGCTGACACTCCAGTGCAGCACTGAGGGTGTTGAAGGTGCTGCCTTTCAGGTGTGATGTTAAACCAAGACCTGGTCTGCATGTTTGGGTGAATGTAAAAGATCCCATGCTGCAATGTCAAACAAGTGAAGAGCAATTCTCCCTGGTGCTGTGATCAATATTTGCCCCTCAATCAGATCAGTTGGTCATTATCACATTGCTGTTTGTGGGTATTAGCTGCTGCATTTCTGACATTACAACAGTGATTACACTTCAAAAGTATTTCATTGTCTACAAAGTGCTTTGATATGTCCAGTGGTCTTGAAAGGTGCTATATAAATACAAGTCTTTTCTTTCTTTATCACAACACATTGCTGTGTAAACAATGGTTCTTCATGTCACCTCTGGTTCTTCTGCCAATCACCTGATATCTGTGTCCTCTGCTTACTGACCCTTTTACCACTGGAAACAGTTTCTCCTGATTTAAACTATTGAAGAACTTCATGACTTTGAACAAATGCGTCAAATCTTTTCTGAATTTTCTCTGCTGCAAGGAGAACAACACCAGCTTCTCCAATCTCTCCACATAACTGAAATCCCTCACCCTGCTACCATTGTGGTAAATCTCTTTTTTATTCTTTCATGGGATGTGGGCACTGCTGACACAATGTGATTCCTGTCAATGGAGCGGCCCGGTGACATCATCGGACTGTGCCAAGCTGTGCATAGGCACAGCTACATCTTGCCAGGATTAAGTGGCACATGTGGAGGATGATGTCATTGCGCAGCGCCAACATCATCGCATATCCGCGCTTGGTCCATCTTCGCACATGTGCGCTAAAGCGTCATCAGGTATCCAGCCCCTCACTCAGCTGGAGGAAGCGGCTGAATAGGAGACTTTGAGGCTGGAGCTCTCCCCCGTCGGCAACTCGCTCCAGGCCTCGACGCTTCCTCCCCTCAGCCGCTCGCTGTACACCTCGATGCTCCCCTGGACAATTGTTCCCCACTCGCGTCATCCAGCTCTATGGCCGCTTGCTCTCTGCCCCCCAACCCCCGCTCCAGCCGCCAGCTCTAGGCCATGCCACTTCCCTCCTCTAGGCCACTCTCTACTCACTCCTACGTCACACTTTGCAGCCCACCTTGCTTCTTCGGTCGGCGCGTGGAGACTGGACAAACGTGGGAGCAAGTGGCCGAGAGAAGGGAAGCAGCGCAGCCTAGAGCTAGTGGCTGGAGGGGAGGGGGGGTGGGGAGTGAGCGAACGACTGGAGAATGGGGTGACATGATCGGGAGACAATCGGCCAGGGAAGTAGGGGGGGGAGCAGCGAGGTCTGGAGCGAGCGACTGTGGAGGGTGGAAGCGGCCGGTGCAAAGCAGGGGGAGACAGCGAGTTGTGCCACCTAGTGGTTGCGTTGTCAGCAAATGCAGCCTTTATTGTCCATCCTTAATTGCCCTTGAGAAGGTGGTGGTGAGCTGCCTTTTTGGAGCTGCTGCAGTCCATGTGTTGTACGTAAACCCACAGTGCTGTTAGGAAGGGAGTTCCAAGATTTTGATCCAGTGACAGTGAAGGAATGGTGATATAGTTCCCAGTCAGGACAGCGTGTAACTTGGAGGGGAGCTTGCAGATGGTGGTGTTCCCATTCATCCAATGTCCTTCTAGGTGGTCGAGGTTGGGGGTTTGGAAGGTGCTGTCGAAGGAGGCTTGGTGAGTTGCTGCAGTGCATCTTGTAGATGGTACACACTGCTGCCACTGTTCACTGGTGGTGCAGGAAGTGAATATTTAAAGTAGTGGATGGAGTGCTGATCAAGTGATCTGCTTTGTCCTGGATGGTGTTGAGTTTCTTTGGTGTTGTTGGAGCTCCACTCATCCAGGCAAGTGGGGAGTATTACATCACACTCCTGACTTGTGCCTTGTAGATGGTGGACAGGAGGTGAGTTACTTGCAGCAGAATTCCCAGATTCTGACCTGCTCTTGCAGCTACGGTATTTATATGACTGATCCAATTCAGTTTCTGCTCATTGGTAACCCCCCGGATGTTGATTGTGAAGGATTCAGCAATGGTAATGTCATTGACTGTCAAGGGGAGATGGTTAGTTTCACTCTTGTTGGAAATGGTCATTGCCTGGCATTTTTGTGGCGTGCATGTTACTTGCCACTTATCAGTCCAAGCCCAATCTTGCCCATGTCTCTCTACATGTGGACACGGACTGCTTCAGTATCTGAGGAGTTACTAATGCAACTGAACATTTTGCAATCATCAGTGAACATTTCCACTTCTGACCTTATGATGGAAGGAAGTTTATTGATTCTAGACAGATACATGAATGGGCAGGAAGAAAAGAGATACAGACCCTTAGAAAATAGGCGACATGTTTAGATAGAGGATCTGGATCAGCGCAGGCTTGGAGGGCCGAAGGGCCTGTTCCTGTGCTGTAATTTTCTTGGTTCTTTGTTTGTTCTTTGATGAAGCAACTGAAGACGGTTGGGGCCGAGGACACTATCCTGAGGAACTCCTGAGCGATGTCTGGTACTGAGATGATTGGCCACCAACAACCAGCACCATATTCCTTTGCGCAAGGTATGACTCCAACCAGTGGAGATTTTTCTCCGTGATTGCCATTGACTTCAATTTTGCAAGGGCTCCTTGATGCCCTTGGCAAGAGCAGTCACTGTCACTCACCTCACCTCCCGAATTCAGCTCTTCTGTCCATATTTGGGCCAAGGCCATAATGAGGTCAGGAACTAAGTGGCCCTGGCAGAACCCAAAATGAGCATTGGTGAGTAGGTTATGGCTGTGTAAGTGCTGCTTGATAGCACTGTCAACGACACCTTCCATCACTTTACTGATGATCAAGAGGAGGCTGATCGGGTAGGAATTGACCGGGTTGGATTTGTCCTGCCTTTTGTATACAGAACATACCTGGGCAACTTTCCACATTGCTGGGTAGATGCCAGTGTTGTAGCTTGGCGGGCGGTGTGGCTAGTTCTGGAGCACAAGTCTTTAGCACTGCAGCCAGGATGTTGTCAGTATCCAGAGCCATCAGCCATTTCTTGATATCATGTGGAGTGAAGTGGATTTAGCTGAAGATTGGCACCTGTGATGCTGGGGACCTCAGGAGGAGGCCGAGATTGATCATCTACTTGGCACTTCTGGCTGAAGATGGTTGCAAATGATTCAACCTTGTATTTTGCACTGATATACTGGTCTCCCTTATCATTAAGGATGGGGATATTTGTGGAGCCTCGTCCTCCTGTTAATTGTTTAATTATCCACCACCATTCAGGACTGGATGTGACAGGACTGCAGAGCTTTGATCTGATCTGTTGGTTGTGAGATCACTCAGCTCTGTCTATTGCATGCTGCTTCCGCTATATGACATGCAAGTAATCCTGTGTTGTCGCTTCACTCATTTTTAGGTCTGCTTGGTGCTGTTCCTGACATGCCCTCCTGCACACTTCATTGAACCACTATTGCTCCCTTGGCTTGATGGTAATGGTAGAGTGAGGGATATGCCAGGCCATGAGGTAACATATTGTGTTTAAATACAATTCTGCTGCTGCTGATGACCCACAGTGCCTCATGGATGTCCAGTTTTGAGCTGCCAGATCTGTTCATTTCTTCCCTCAGATATAATTGAAAAAAAAATTCTGAAGAAATGCATGAATTAAATAAAAAGAGAGAGAAATAAATACTGACAAAATGGATGGCAGAATTTGGAAGGTAAAAAGATTTCAGTTTTATTATTGATGAGTGAGAGGAATATATCACACTTTGGGGCTTCTGGAAGTGGATTTACTGATAATCTGGGGAATTGATAGGAAACTGCTTCATAGTTGGTGGAACAAATTCCCGCCCTTGGGGTGGAGCCAACAGCTGCATCCGTCCAATAACAGACAGAGTAGAAGGACTGTATCAGGCCTTGTTAGCTCAGTTGGTAGAGCATGGGACTTTTAATCTCAGGGTCTTGGATGTGAGACCCTTGTTGTGTGGTTGTTCTTCCCTTTTTCAGTCTTCATCAGCAGAGAGTTCAAGGAGTGTTTGAAATTAAATTCAACAACATCACCAGATTTCAACTACTCCCACCCGCCCCCTCCCAGTGTCGTTGACAGGACTCTCAACCTCTGCCTTCCCCCTTCCCCTCCCTCCCAGATCTGCGACAGGGTTCCCCTTGTCCTCACTTTCCACCCCACCTGCCTCCACATCTAAAGGATCATCCTCCACCATTTCCGCCACCTCCAGCGTGATGCCACCACCAAACGCATCCTCCCCTCCCCTGTCAGCATTCCGAAGGGATTGTTCCCTCCGCGCCACCCTGGTCCACTCCTCCATTACCCCCAATACCTCGTCCCCTTCCCAAGGCACCTTCCCATGCAATCGCAGGAGATATAATACCTGCCCTTTTACCTCCTCTCTGCTCATTATCTGAAGCCCCAAACACTCCTTTCAGGTGAAGCAGCGATTTACTTGTACTTCTTTCAATTATGTATACTGTATTCACTGCTCACAATGCGGTCTCCTCTAAACTGGGGAGACCAAACGCAGATTAGATGGAACACCTCTGCTCAGGCCGAAAGCATGATCCTGAGCTTCGGGTTGCTTGCCATTTCAACACTCTCCCCTGCTCTCATGTCAACATTTCTGTCTTTGGCCTGTTCCAGTGTTCCAGTGAAAATCAACAAAAGCTCGAGGAGCAGCACCTGACCTTTTGATTCGGCACTCTCCAGCCTTGTGAATTGAACATTGTGTTCAATAACATCAGAGCATGACTGGTGTCAGGCAACCACAAGCATAAACACACTCTTTGCCTTTGTCCCAGGACAGCTTTGTTATTTAATCTCTCCTTCCCTCTGCACTATCAAACACCTTCCCCTTTGTTCTCTCCCACATGCCCCTCCACGTCACTTGTTTAAAACCTAATTCTTTTCTAACCTGTGTCAGTTCTGATGAAAGGTCACAGACCAGAAACGTTAACTCTGTTTCTCTCACCACAGATGCTGCCAGAGCTATTGAGTATTTCCAGCACTTTTTGTTTTTATTTCAGATTTCCAGCATCTGCAGTATTTTGCTTTTGTTGTGTCAGAAAGTCTTTCCTTGATTCAGGACTCTTACCTCTCTCCAGAATCTCTCTGCTAAAGATTGAACTTTATCTCATTTCACTCACAGCTCAGGGTCAGTGTGGCACAGTGGGACTTCTGGCTGTGTCCCACTTCACAATCCCTCAGTACTGAGAAAACAATGGGGAATATTACTCACATGTTGTGTTCTGTAACTTTTTACAAACACTTTAATGTATATATTGTCTTCCAAAGCAGTGACAGAATGGTGGCTTTTGTGTGTTGTTGAAATAGCTTTGTTGAGTTCGTGCTGTACTAACAGTTAAACAGTTCTTGGTTCAATACCAGGTTTTGGCACTTTCAACCTCTCCTGTGTCTTTTTCTTTGTCTCCAATTGTCAAGCTGCATGATTTACTCTGAAATTAGCACCAGAGAACCAAGGCACCAGCGAGCATGAGGAGCTGAAATTAGCACAGATCAAATCCACTTAATATTTCTGACTGAAGATGGTTGCAAATGCTTCAGCTTCATCTTTTGCACTGACGTGCTCAGCACCACCATCATTTAGGATGTGAATGTTTTTGGAGCCTCCTCATCTTATTAGTTATTTAATTATCCACCACCATTCACGACTGGATGTGGCAGGACTGTGGAGCTGTGATCTGATCCTGAGGGAGATATCCGTGTGTGGAGTGGCGGGATGTATGGAGAGTGATCCTGAAGAGGGTGTCCGAGCCTGGAGTGGAAGCTTTCCGTGGAGGTACAGGAGTAGGTCATTCAGCCCCAGTGTTTTATAAAGGTTTAGCATAACTTATTTGCTTTTACTCTATGCCTCGATTAATAAAGCCAAGTGTCCTGTTTGCTCTTAGCAACCTTTTCAAACCTTGATCAAAAAAGATTGGTGTACATTGTCTCATTCTTCCTCCCAATCTGTATCACTTCACAAGTCTCTGTGTAAAATTTTATCTGTTGTGTGAAAGCCCATTTTACCAGTGTGTTTAAGTTCCTCTGAAGTGTGTTACTGTCACTGGCATAGGACGAAATTCACGAGCATTCTTTGATGCTATCTCCGTGGAAAGAACAATCTTACACACTAGCTCAAATTGGGATTTTGTGTGTTTAGTATCTTTCCTCATCCACCAATATAAGCACAAATCTGTCTCATAATGTACGGTCTAAGAATGTGCCAATGTTGCAATGTGGTGATAAATTCTTCAGTGTCACTATGTACTCACCAACTGTTTCACTACTTTTCTGATTTCTGGATCCAAGTTTGTAGCTTTCCGCGATCTCTAGTGGCTTAGGGTTGAGCCTCACTTCAACGAAGAAACGGAAAATTATGATTTAAAGATTACACTGTCAATCATTCACATCTCTGTCTTCTCCTGAACTTCGAGTTCAAATTTGTTTGTGAAGTTGATTCACACGTTAAGACAGCACAGTCGTTGTCTTTGTGAAGGAAGTGATTTGGGAATGGCTGGTTGGAACTGTCCCTTCTTGCACAGAAATTCAGTGCAAATACTTGATCACTCACAATTTCCTTGAGAGAAATTTGTTCACAATCGCATTCGACACAGAAACGGCCTCAGCATTAATCTCACTGCAGCAGAATGTGACCGTGTTGTATGTTTGAGAATGTTGTTGCCGTTATTTGCCGCTTTTAACCAAGACTGGGAGACAGGGCAAGGTTGATCCGAGGTTGGAATATATTAACATTCAGGA